>NC_052065.1:82841890-83144921 GCF_903992535.2 Arvicola amphibius | reverse complement strand
TACAAAAAAAATGTAATAACCCTCTGTATCTTATCAGATCACCATGGTTTAAAGTAAGAATTTAGCAACAATGCTAATTGCAGAAAGCCTACAAATTCATGGAAATTGAGTAATACTCAATTGAACCACCAAGGAAGAAATAGAATGACATTAAAGACTTACTAGAATTCTACAAGAATAAAGGCACAATATACCCAAACCATGGAACACTGTGACTGCAGTCATAAGAGGACAATTCATAACACTCAGTGCCTACATAAAGAAAGTGGGGAAATCTCACACCAGGGACTTAACAGCACACCTGACCGCTCTAGAACAACAAAAAAAGCAGACTCACCCAGGAGGATCAGATGACAGAAAATAATCAAATTGAGAATGGAAATCAATAAAATAGAAGCGAAGAAAGCACTACAAAGCATCAGTAAAACAAAGAGCTCATTCTTTGAGAAAATCAACAAGATAGACAAACCCTTATCTGAACTAATCAAAGACAGAGAAAGAACATCCAAACTGACAAATCAGAAATGAAAAGGGGGTATGACAACAGACACTGAGGAAAATTATTAGGTCATACTACAAAAAGGTGTACTCCACTAAATTGAAAAATGTAAAAGAATTGGACAATTTTCTGGATAGATACCACATACAAAATTTAAATCAAGAACATATGAACAATGTAAATAGACTTATAGGTTATACCCTGTAAGGAAATAGAAGCAGTCATCAAAAGCCTCTCAATCAAAAAAGTCCAGGGCTGGATGGTTTTAGTGCAGAATTCTACCAAAACTTTAAAGAAGAGCTAATACCTATACTCCACAAAATGTTCTACATAATAGAAACAGAAGCAACATTGTCAGATTCTTTTTATGAGGCTACAGTTACCCTTAAACCAAAACCACACAAAGACTCAACAAAGAAAGAGAATTACAGACCAACCTCACTCATGAACATGATGCAAAAATACTCAATAAAATATTGGCAAACCGAATGTAAAAACACATTTAAAAAAAAACATCCACCATGATCAAGTCAGCTTCATTCCAGAGATGCAGGGGGCATTCAACTTGCAAAAATCTATCAATGTAATCCACCATCTAAATAAACTGAAAAAAAATGATCGTCTCATTAGATGATGAAAACATATTCAACAAAATCAAACACCCCTTCATGATAAAGGTCTTGGAGAGATCAGGGATACAATGAACATAGCTAAACATAATAAAAAGCAATATACAGCAAGCTGACAGCTAAAATCAAATTAAATAGGGAGAAACTTAAAGCAATTCCACTAAAATCAGGAAAAAAATCTCCATTCCCTCCATATCAGTTCAACATAGTTCTTGAAGTTCTGGCTAAAATAATAAGACAACAAAAGAAGATCATGGGAATTCAAATAGGAAAGAAAGAAGTCAAACTTTTGCTGTTTGCAGATGATATCATAGTGTACATAAGTGATCCCAAAAACTCTAGTAGGGAACTCCTACAGCTGATAAATACCTTCAGTAATGTAGCAGAGTACAAAATCAACTCAAAAAAATCAGTAGCCCTCCTATATACAAATGACAAAAAAAAGCTGAAAAAGAAATCAGAGAAACATCACCTTTAAAATAACATAGCCACAAATAACATAAGATATATTGGAGTAACATTAACCAAAGAAGTGAAAGACCTGTTCAACAAGAACTTAAGTTCTTGAAGAAAGAAATTGAAGAAGATAGAAGAAAATGGAAATATCTTCCATGCTCTTAGATAGGTAAGATCAACATAATAAAAATGGCAATCCCATCAAAAACAATCTTTAGATTCAATGCAATCCCTATCAAAATCCCAACACAATTCTTCACAGACTTGAAGAAACAATAATCAACTTCATATCAAAAAACAACAAAAAAAAGATAGCAAAAACAATTCTGTACAATAAAAGAACTTCTGGAGCTTCACTATTCCTGACATCAAGCTCTATTATAGAGTTACAGCAATGAAAACAGCTTGGTATTGGCCTAAAAACAGACAGGTTGACCAATGGATTCTAATTGAAGACCCAGATATTAATCCACACACTTATGAACACCTGATTTTTGACAGAAAAGCTAAAACTATACAATGGAAAAAAGAAAGCATCTTCAACAAATGGTGAGTCATAACTGGATATCAACATGTAGAAGAATGAAAATAGGTTCATATCTATCCCCATGGAAAAAACTCAAGTACAAATCAATTAAAGACCTTAATATAAATCTGACCACTCTGAACCTGATAGCAGAGAATGGGGTAAGTAGGCTTCAATGCATGGGAACAAGAGACCATTTCCTAAATATAACCCCAGAAGAACAGACACTGAGAGAATCAATAAATAAATGAGACTTCCTGAAACTGAGAAACTTCTATAAAGCAAATGATACAGTCAATAAGACAAAATGTCAGCCTACGAAATGGGAAAAGATCTTCACCAACCCCGCATCAAACAGAGGACTAATCCCCAAAATATATAAAGAACTCAAAAAATTAGACATCAAAATTTCAAATAATTAAATTAAAAATGAAGAACTAAAGATAGAACTAAACAGCAAATTCTCAACAGAAGAATCTCAATTGACTGAAAGGCAATTGAGAAAATGTTCAAAACCCTTAACTGTCAGAGAAATGTAAATCAAAACGACTCTGGCATATCATCTTATACCTGTCAGAATGGTTAAGATAAAAATCACCAATGATAGCTTATGAACACCTTATGTCCAGTGAGATTAGTGGAGTAAAGGGAACATTCCTCCATTGCTGTTGGGAATGCAAACTTGGACAATCACTCTGGAAATCAGTATGTCTGCTTCTTAGAAAATTGGGAATCAACTTACCTCAGAATCCAGCAATACCACTTTGGGCATATACCCAAATGATGCTCAACCATACTATAAAGGCATTTATTCAACTATGTTCATAGCAGCATTATTTGTACTATCCAGAACCTGGAAGCAACCTAGATGCCCCTCAACCAAAGGATGAATTAAAAAAAATGTGGTACATTTACACAATGGGATATTCAGTGGTAAGAAACAATGACATTTTGAAATTTGCATGCAAATGAGTGGAACTAGAAAAAATATCCTGAGTGAGGTAATCCAGATCCAGAAAGATGAACATGGTATGTACTCACTCATAAGTGAATACTAGCTATAAAGTAAAGGATAACAAGCCTTTAGTCCATGACCATAGAGAAGCTAAGTAACAAGGTGAACCCTAAGAAAAGCATATAGAAAAACCAGGAAAAATAAAATAGACAAAATCTCCAGACAAAATTCGGAGCATGTGGGTCAGGGGAGAAAGCAGGGCAGAAAAGAAGGAGAAGGCGAGAAGGGGAAAAGGAAGGAGAACTTGAGGAAATGGGATAATTGAGATGGAGGAAGGACAGAGATGAGAGCAAGAAAGGAAATATTTTGATTGAGGGAGCCTTTACATTGCTAACAATAAACTTGACAATAGAGAAATTCCCAGGAATCTACAAGGATGATGCCAGCTAAGATCTGAAGCCATAGAATTAGGGTGCTGAAATAGGCCTTTCCCTGCAGTCAGATTGATGAATATCTTAAATGTCAACATAGAGTCTTCATCCAGCAACTGATGGAAACAGAGGCAGAGACTTGAAGCTGAGCACTTGGCTGAGATCCCAAAGTCCAGTTGAAAAGTGGGAGGAGCAAGAATAGAGCAAAGAGGTCAAGACCATGATGGGGACTTGCATTGAAACAGTTTACCTGAGCTAATGGGAGCTCACCAACTCTAACCAGACAGGAAAGGAACCAGCAAAAAAACAAATTAGACCCTCTGGTTGTGGGTAACAGTTATATGTCTGGGGCAGACTGCATGGCCATTGGCAGTGGTACCAGGATTTATCTCTACCCCATATACTGACTTGTGGAACCCATTATCTTTAGATGGATACCCTGCTTAGCCTAGATATAGTAGGAAGGACCTTGGACCTTCGCCAAAGCAATGTGCCTTATCGTCTCTGAGGAGTGGATGAAGGGAATGGGAGGAGGGATGAGAGGGGGAACTGGGATTGGTATGTAAAATGAAAAAAAGATAGTTTATTTTCTTTTTAAAAAAGAGTTGTCATGGTCATGAGGTCTCTTCACAGCACTGGAAACCCTGAAGAAGGCAGAACTCTATTAAAATATCTGTATGACCTATTCAGTATTTTTCTTATAAGCTTCCACAAATGTGTGGTTTATGGATCATAGATAGGTAGGTAGGTAGGTAGATGATAGATAGATAGATAGATAGATAGATAGATAGATAGATAGATAGATAGATAGATAGATGCATAGACAGATACTTAAGACTGATTTTATAAAAATTTGAGGGCTCTCCTTTTATAATTTTCTTTTTGTTAGATGTAGCAAGGAGCTGCAGGCTGCTTCCTGCCGCCCTGCTCCAGGCCGCCTGGCTCCTGCATGGCTAGCTTTACACCCAAAATAATTTCACGGAAACTGTATTCTTTTAAACACTGCCTGGCCCATTAGTTTCGGCCTCTTACTCAAATCTTGACTAACCCATATCTAATAATCTGTGTAACACCACGAGTGGTGTCTTACAAGGAAAGATTCTAGCGTATGTTCATCTTGGGTGGGAAGCTTCATCGCATCTGTCTCACTGAGGAGAGGCACGGCTGTCTGGCTCAGAGAACAGAGGCATGGTGATTTATTAACTTCCCTTCCAAGCATTCTGTTCTGTCTACTCTGCCCACCTAAGGGCTGGCCAATCAAATGGGCCAAGCAGTTTCTGTATTAACCAATGAAATCAACTCAAACAGAAGACCCTCCCACATCAGTTACAGTGCCCCCCCTTAATTTCAAGGTGAATTGTCATCCTTAGGTTGTTATTTGATTCCTAAAGCTTGCTTACTACTTCATTTATAGCTAATAAGCCATTTATATTGACAATAAGGTAAAATCTTCAGAACATTTATCTCATAATTGCATTCTGGGTAAGGATTCATTTAATACCAGTTTTCATGATTACAAGAATTTTTTTAAAAAATCAAATTGATTTCTAAGTAGATAATTGTTTAAAACTTTAAAGAAATATTCTTTTTTATGTGTGTATGTATATATTTATGTTCACATGTGAGTACAGGTAGCTGGGGAGGCCATAAGAGAATATACTATTCTGTGGAGCTAGTTACACATGATCATAAGCCACCTGACTTGTGTGCTGGAAACTGAACTCTTAACCTCTGAGTATTCTTTCCAGCCCCAATGATGTAAAATATTAATTTGCCAATATTTTCTTGCTCAACCATTTGACATCTTAGGTTAAAACGAGGTAGAATGTCACCTGCTTCTCTGTAACTCGTTACTCTTGTCACTTTAAATCTAAATTTATGTGCCAAATTCCACAACTGATGGCTCATTTTCTTGATTGTTTCTGCTTAATCTTTTGTGAATTTTCTTCTCCTGAACCTGGGAGTAGTATCCAGTCTCACATCTACTCATGTAGGTTAACCTAGACTTCTAGGATCTGACTGATGATATATCTGCTAAGTAAGCCAAAACTAGTAATAAAATGTGACCTTAATGAGCAATTTGAGCATAACTTACAATACTGCAGAATATTCTGCCAATTAGTTAGAGGAGCAGAAAGGCTCTGCCACTTATCCTTATGAAATTTTATTGTTTAGCCCAGAAGAAAAAGTAATGTTGGCTTCTTATTGAGGGAAAAAATTACTTCCTATTTCTTTATTAAATATATTTTAATATTTGAATAAGGGGATAGCTAAGTAAGCAAAGTATTTGCCTTGCAAGCATGCAGATCTAGATGAGTTCCATCCCTTGAACCCATTTTAAAAAAACCTGGAATGATGATATATTCTTGTAAGCCAGTAGCTGGAACAGTAAAGACAGGCTTCCATGTTGTCTTGAAAAAATGTTAAGCATCTATAAAATGATGCTAACTTTCTTCTAGAACATAACATGATGTAACAGAGATACGATCCAGCATTATGGCATTCTAAAGGCTGATGGAGGAGTGTCTATGCGTTACTTTCATTGATTAATAAAGAAACTGCCTTGGCCCTTTAAGAGGACAGAAAATTAGGTAGGCAGAGTAGACAGAACAGAATTGTGGGAGAAAGGAAGCAGAGTTGGGGTGACACTTCAGGCAGTCACTATAAGCAGTCGCCATGCTTCTCCTCTCTGAGATGGATGCAGGTTAAGATCTTTCCTGGTAAGCAACCACCTTGTGGTGCTACACAGATTACTAAATATGAGTTAAAGAAAGATGTGAGAATTAACCAATAAGAGGATGAAACTAATGGGCCAGGCAGTGTTTAAATGAATACAGTTTCCATGTAAATATTTTGGGTAAAGCTAGTCGGGTGGCAGGACGCAGCCCCGCCATTCCTTCTACAAAAGCCTGGTGAGACATTTCTGTGGAATTGATAGCTTTAGGGTGAGAAGGAAATATGATAAGAATGTTGAAACTGAAAATTAGAAATATTGAGATAACATACCAGTTGGTATGTTCTTCATGTACTACTTTCAAATTAGGAATATTTAACATTTCTCCAGAGGAAATCTTTAAGAAACAAAGAATTGGTAACAAATGTCCTCATTTGAGTTTTATTCTACAGCATACTTTTTCATGTATGTTTCTTCCTATTAGACTGCAAATTTTAAAGAAGTTTGGATTTTTTTGTTTTTGTTTTCCCACATTCTCTTAGCTGCTCTAAGCCTTAATTAGAGAAGTCTCTTTCGTAAGTGAGCAGCAGTTAGTGCAGTCACTTAGAACTGGTGAAAGAATTGAGAAAGATACAGAAATATGTAGATCACCAGCTGTATAGCCCAGAGATCCACAGAGAATAAGGAGTAGCAAGAACATAAGACCTGTAGGATAGGGAGGGGTGCTCTGAAGTTCTGAGTTCTGAAGATGACATGTACTTTGTGATTATGAGCACACAGCAGCCATGGATACCTGCACAAGACTGAGACCTTCAACATTCTGTTAATAATGGGGTGGGGCTTGTGAAGCCTCAACCTGACCAGAGGAGCCATCAGTAGTTAAGGGTTGCCAGGGGGAGTGGTATAGCCACTGGTAATTTTTCCACACTACATGCTGTAGTAAATAGCACCCTGCACATGACCATATAAGCAATTCCAATTAAACTCAGCAGGACAACAATAAAGAAAGAAAGATGGGAGGAACCAGTTAGAAATAAGATAATCAGAAGTTTGAGAAAGAGATAAAAGAGATGAATGGAAGTGTGAATAGGATCACAATATATTGTATACATGAAATTGACAAAAAATTATATATATATATATATATTATAAAAGAAATAGAAAAGGAATGTAACTGAATCATGTTAAAAACAGTTCTGAATAAGAATGCCCCATAGGTACTTATTTTTTGGATATTTGGACCTGGTGGAATTATTTAGAAAGGGTTAGGATGTATGCTGCTGTTAGAGAAGGTGTGTTACTTGAGGTAGTTTTTGAGACTGCAAAAGAGTCACACCAAGGAAGAGGTAAGTGTCTGAGCTCCAAGCTAGACAGTTCTGCTCTCTAGGCCCTAGTCACCTGGGGCATATCCTGTGCCCCACCTCCACATACCTCAGTTCCAGTAACCAGGCAGCAGTATCCTCCCTGCTCCCCCAACCTTTCTCTGGTTCATAAGAATCAGTCACAGGCCCAACCTGCAAAGATTAGAGAATAGATGGGCAGAAGCAGTATGAGAATACAGTCAACAACATCAAGAGCAATATGGCAGCACCAGAAACTAGTGGTTTTACAGCAGCAAGAACTAAACATTCAAATGTATATAAAGCAGAAGAAAAATGACCTGAAAAATAACTTTATGAAGATGACAGAGACCCTTAAAAAAGAAATGAAAAATTGCCCTAAAGAAATGGAGCAAAAGGCAAACAGAAAATTGGAAGAAATCAACAAATCCCTTAAAGAAAGCCAAGAAAACCATGAAAAAACAATCGAGCCAGTGAATGAAATAGTTCCATATTTAAAAATTGAAAGAGAGACAATAAAGAAAACATAAACTGAGGGAATTCTGGAAATGGAAAATCTGGGTAAGTGAACAGGAACTAGAAATGCAAACATAGCCAACAGAATGCAAGAGATGAAAGACAGAACCTCAGGCATGGAAGATACCTTAGAGGAAATAGATTCATCAGTCAAAGAAAATGTTAAATCCTACAAATACTTAACACAAAACTTACAGGAAATCTGGGAACCATGAAAAGACAGAACCTAAGAATAAAACTTTCAATCACGTTCAGTGGAAAAAACAAGATATTCTAGGACAAAACCAGATTTAAACAATACCTATCCACAAATCCAGCCCTACATACATTAATAGAAGAAAACCTCCAACCCAAGGAAATTAGCTGCACCCATGAAAACACAGGCAACAGATAACCTCACACCAGCAAATCACAAAGAAGGAAAGACAGATACTACCATCACCACCACCAAAACCAAAAATAACAGGAATTAATAGTCACTGATCATTAATATTTTTTAATTTTTATTTTTATTGCTTTATAAATAATACCATTCAAAATTTCCACTTCCTCCCCTCCTCCCATTTCCTTCCTGCTCCCCTACTCACCCTCCCTCTCCCTCTCCAGTCCTAAGAGGGGGCAGGGTACCCTGCCCTGTGGGAAGTCCAAGGCACTCCCCTCTACATCCAGGCTTAGGAAGGTATGCATCCAAATAGACTAGGATCCTAAAAAGTCAGTACATGTAGTAGAGACAAATCCCAGTGCCATTATCAATGGCTTCTGAGTCTTCCCCAGTTGTCAGCCACATTCAGAGGGTCCAGTGTGATACCATGCTCCTTCAGTCCCAGTTCAGCTGTCTTTGATGAACTCCCATTAGATCAGGCACACTGTCTTAAAGTTCTTGTCATAATATATAAAAAACTCAAGAAACTAGACATTAAAATTCTAAATAACCCAATTAAAAGATGGGGTACTGAACTGAATAGTAGGTGGACCAACCCCTCATGGTCCTGACTTCCTTGCTCATATTCTGTAGATGGAATGGCGGGCTGCGTTCCGCCACCCAGCTAGCTTTATACCCAAAATAATTACACAGAAACTGTATTCTTTTAAACACTGTCTGGCCCATTAGTTTTAGCCTCTTATTGGCTAATTAACCCATATTTAGTAATCCCTGTAGCACCACAAGGGGGTTGCTTACCAGGAGAGATCTTAACCTGTGTCCATCTCGGAGAGGAGAGGCATGGCAACTGACTATGGTGACTGCTTGAAGCGTCTACCTTTTCTTTCCCAGAATTCTGTTCTGTTTACTCCGCCTACCTAATTTTTTGTTCTATTAAAGGGCCAAGGCAGTGTCTTTATTAACCAATGAAAGTAATACATAGACACTCCTCCATCAATATTCTACCTCCTTCTGCTCTTCAATTGGACCTTGGGAGCTCAGTCCAGTGCTCCAATGTGGGCCTCTGTCTCTATCTCCATCTGTTGCCAGACTAAGGTTCTATGGTGATATTCAAGATAGTCATCAGTCTGACTATGGGACAAGGCCAGTTCAGGCACCCTCTCCTCCATCCACTGCCCAGGGTCCTAGCTGGGGACATTCCCATGGACACCTGGGAACCTCTCTAGAGCCAAGCCTCTTTCCAACCCCAAAATGGCTCCCTTAATTAAGATATCTTCTTCCCTGCTCCCATATCTGTCCTTCCTCCATCTCAACCATCCCACTCCCCCAAGCTCTCCCCAACCCTCCCATTCTCCATTTTCTCTCCCCACTTCCCTTCCCCCAGTCCCACCCCCACCCAAGTGCTTCCACCTTTTGCCTGGTGATCTTGTCTACTTCCAATTTCCAGAAGGATCTATATATGTTTTTCTATGGGTTCACCTTATTACTTAGCTTTTCTAGGATCGTGAACTATAGGGTCAAGGTCCTTTGTTTATGGCTAGAATCCACTAATGTGTGAGTATATACCATATTAGTATTTGGGGCCTGAGTTATCTTACTCTTAGGATAGTGTTTTCTATTCCCATCCATTTGCATGCAAAATTCAAGATGTCATTGTTTTTTACCACTGGGTAGTACTCTAATGTGTAGATGTTCCACACTTTCTTTATCAGTTCTTCCATTGAGAGGCATCTAGGTTGTTTCCAGGATCTGGCTATTACAAATAATGCCTCTATGAACATAGTTGAAAAAATGCTTTTGTAGTATGATTGGGCATCTCTTGGGTATATTCCCAAGAGTGGTATTGCTGGATCCTGAGGTAGGTTGACTCCCAATTTTCTGAGAAGCCACCACACTGATTTCCAAAGTAGTGGCACAAGTTTTCATTCCCACCAGCAGTGGATGAGTGTTCTCCTTACTCCACATCTTCTCCAGGATTGGTTATCATTGGTGTTTTTTGACTTTAGCCATGCTGACAGGTGTAAGATACTATTTCAAAGTTGTTTTGATTTGCATTTCCCTGATAGTTAAGGAAGTTGAACATGTCCTAAAGTATCTTTTGGCCATTTGAAATTCTTCTGTTGAGAATTCTCTGTTCAGTTCAGTACCCCATCTTTTAATTGGGTTTTTTTAGAATTTTAATGTCTAGTTTCTTGAGTTCTTTATATATTTTGACAAAAACTTTAAAGCTTTGAAGAAAGAAATTGAAGAGGATACCAGAAAATGGAAGGATCTCCCATGCTCTTGGATTGGGAGGGTCAACATAATAAAAATGGCAATTTTACTAAAGGCAATCTATAGATTCTATGCAATCCCCATCAAAATCCCAACAAAATTCTTCACAGACCTTGAAAGAACAATAATCAACATTATATGAAAAAACAAAAAAAAAATCCTCAGGATAGCCCAAACAATCCTATACAATAAAGGAACTTCCAGAGGCATTACCATCCCTGACTACAGAGCTACAGTAATGAAAACAGCTTGGTATTGGCATAAAAACAGAGACATTGACCAATGGAATAGATTTGAAGATCCAGATTTTAATCCATAAACCTATGAACACCTGATTTTTGACAAAGAAGCTAAAATTATACAATGGAAGAAAGAAAGCATCTTTAACAAATAGTGCTGGCATAACTGGTTGTCAACCTGTAGAAGAATGAAAATAGAGGCATATCTATCACCATGTAAAAAACTCAAGTCCAAATGGATTAAGGACCTCAATATAAATCCAACCACACTGAACCTGATAGAAGAGAAAGTAGGAAGTAGTCTACAACACATGGGCACAGGAGACCACTTCCTACGTATAACCCCAGTAGCAAAGACAATAAGAGAAATAATGAATAAATGGGACCTCCTAAAACAGAGACGCTTCTGTAAAGCAAAAGACACAGTCATTAAGACAAAAAGGCAACCTACTGAATTGGAGAAGATCTTCACAAACCCCACATCAGACAAAGGTCTGATCTCATTAATATTTCTTAATATTAATGGACTCAATTAGCCTCTAAAAAGATACAGGCTAACAGAATGGGAATGAAACAGGGCGCATCTTTCTGTGACGTATGAGAAACACACCTCAACCTCAAAGAAAGACACTACTTCAGAGTAATGTGTCGGAAAAAGATTTTTCAATCAAATGAACACAAGAAACAAGCTGGTGTAGTTATGTAATAACTAATGAAAGAGATTTCAAACTAAAATTAATCAAAAGAGATGAAAAAGATATTTCATATTTATCAAAGGAAAAATGAATCAAAATAAAGTCTCAATTCTGAATGTCTATACCCCAAATACAAGGGCACCCACATTTGTAAAAGAAACATTATTAAACCTTAAATCACATATCAAACCCCACATACTAATAGTAGAAGACTTTAACACCCCATTCTCATCAATAAACAGGCCTTTCAGAAAGAAACTTAACAGAGAAATAAGGAAAATAATAGATGTTATGACTCAAATGGACTTAACAGATTATCTATAGAACATTTCACCCAAACACATAAGACTACACCTTCTTCTCATCACCTCATGAAACCTTCTTTAAAACTGACCATATATTCAGTAACAAAGCAAACCTCCACAGATACAAAAATTGAAATAATATCATATATCTTATTGGATCACCATGACTTAAAGTTAGAATTCAACAACAACACTAATTGCAAAAACGTACAAACTAATGGAAAATGAAAAATGCAAACACAATCATCAGTGTATCAAAGAAGAAATAAAAAAAAATTAAAGACTTCCTTTCCAATGAAAATGAAAGCACAGCATACTGACACCTATGGGACACTATGAAAGCACTGCTAAGAGGAAAGTTTACAGCATTAATGCCTGCATAAACAACATGGAAAAAGCTCACACTATTGGCTTAATAGCAAACGTGAAAACTCTAAAACAAAAAGAAACAAACTCACCCAGGAGGAGGAGACAACAGGAAATAATCAAAGTGGGGGCTAAAATCAATAAAAATAGAAGCAAAGAAAACAATACAAAGAATCGATGAAACAAAGAGTTGATTCTTCAAGAAAATCAACAAGATAGACAAACCCATATCCAAACTAACCAAAAGACAGAGAGAGAATATCCAAATTAATAATATAAGAAATGCATAACATATAAGGTGTGCATAACAACAGACACTGAGGAAATCCAAAGAATCATTTGGTCAAACTTAGAAAACCTGTATTCCACAAAATTGGAATATTGAAAAGAAATGGATGATTTTCTGGATATATCTCACGTACCAAAATTAAATCAAAACCAGATAAACTATTGAAATAAGCCTATCACCCTGACAGAAAGAGAAGAAATCATCAAAAGTCTCCAAACAAAAAACCAGCCCAGGACCTGATGGTTTCAGTGCAAAATTCTACCAGAACTAATACATATACTTCACAAATTGTTCCACATAATAGAAGCAGAAGAAGCATCGCCAAACTCTTTTTATGAGGCTATAGTTACCCTGATACCCAAACCACACAAAGACTCAACTAAGAAACAGAATTAAAGACCAATATCCTTCATGAACATTGTTGCAGAAATATTAAATAAAATACTGGCAAACTTAATCCAAGAACACATAAAAAAAAATCATCCACCATGATCAAGTTGGTTTTATTCCAGAGATGCAGGAATGGTTCAACCTACAAAAATCAGTCAATGTAATCCACCATATAAACAAATAGAAAGAAAAAAATCACATGATCATCTCAACAAATACTAAAAAGCTTCAACAAAATCAAAACTCCTTTTTCATAAAAGTCTTGGAAAGATCAGGGATACAAGGAACATACTCAAACATAATAAAGGTAATAGACAGCAAGCGAACAACCAACATCATACTAAATGAAGAAAAAAATCAAAGCAATTCCACTAAAATAAGGAACAAGAAAAGGCTATCCACTTTCTTCATATCTAGTCAATATAGTATTTGAAGTCCAAGACAGAATGATAAGACAACCAAAGGAGATCAAGGGGATACAAATTGGGAAGAAAGAAATCCAAGTACCATTATTTACAAGTGATATGATAGTATACATAAGCAACCCAAACATTCTACCATAGAACTCCTACATTGATAAACACTTTCAGTGTGAAATGATAAGACACAAGATTAACTCAAAAACTTAGTAGCCCTCCTATATACAAATGATAAAGGGGCTGAGAAAGAAATCAGAACAACCTTACACTTTACAATAGCCACAAATAATAAAATATCTTGGAGTAACTCTAACCAAACAAGTGAAAGACATGTATTATAAGAACTTTAAACCTTTCAAGAAAGAAATTGAAGAGCATATAAGATCTCCCATGTTCTTGGAGAGGTAGGATCAACATAGTAATCTTACCAAAAGCAGTCTACAGATTCAATGCAATCCCCATCAAAATCACAACACAATTCTTCCAGACCTCAAAAGAACCATACTCAACTTTATATGGAAAACCAAAAACCCAGAATAGCCAAAATAATCCTGCACAATAAAGAAACTTACAAAGGCAATACCATTCCTGACTTCAAGCTGTACTATAGACCTATAGTAACAAAACAACTTGATATTTGTATAAAAACAGGCACATAGATCAATGGAATCGAATTGAAGACCCTGATATTAATGCACACCTGAACTTTGAGCACCTGATTTTTGACAAAGAAACCAAAATTGTACAATGGCAAAAAAGAAAATATCTTCAGCAAATGGTGCTGACATAACTGGATGTTGACATGTAGAATGCAAATAGATCCATCCATATCTATCCCCATGCACAAAACTCAAGTCCAAATAGATAAAAGGATTCAACATAAATCCAGTTACTCTGAACAGGATAGAAGACAAAATGGGAAGTAGCCTTGAATTCATGGACACAGGAGATCACTTTCTAAATATAACAACAGTATCACAGACACTGAGAACAATAATTAATAAATAGGACCACCTGAAGCTGAGGAGTGTCTCTAAGGCAAAGGACACAGTCAATAAGACAAAACAAAATGGAAAACAGTTTTATCAAACCCAAATTTGGCAAAGTGCTAAGCCCAAAATACATGAGTATTTTGAAACTAGACAACAAAATATCAAATAATCCAATTTAAAAATGGGGTACACATCTAATTAGAGAATTCTCAACAAAAGAATCTCAAATGGCTGACACACATTTAAGGAAATGCTCAACATCCTTAGTCATCAGGGAAATGCAAATCAAAACTACTCTAAGATACCATCTTACACCTGTCAGAATGGCTAAGATCAAAAACCTTAATGACTGCTTATGCTGGAGAGGATGTGGAGTAAGGGCAATACCCCTTCATTGATGGTGGGAGTGCAAACTTGTATAGCCACTTTGGAAATTAGTAAGGTGGTTCCTCACCAAATTGGGAAACAATCCACCTCAAGACCCAGGAATGTCACTCTTGGGCATATATAAAAAGGATGAACAAACATACCACAAGGGCATTTTCTCAACTATGTGCATAACAGCATTATTTGTTATAGCCAGAACATGGAAACAACCTAGATGAGCCTCACCCACAAATTGTATAGAGAAACTGTGGTGCATTTACACAATGGAGTATTACTCAGCAGTAAAAACAGTGGCATCTTGAATTTGCAGGCAAATGGATGGAACTATAAGAAACTATCCTGAGGGAGGTAACCCACACCCAGAAAGACAAACATGTTATGTACTCACTCATAAGTGGATATTAGAGGTAAAACAAAGGATAATAAGGCTACAATCCACAATCCCAGAGAAGCTAGGTAAAAATGAGAAATCAAAGAGGGACACACATGGAAGGCCGCAGGAAAGGGAAATAGTTAATATCTCCTGGATAAACTGGGAGGGGATAGAAGGGAAGGAATGGAGGATGGAAATATGAGTGCTCAATATGACTGACTTGGGAGAGGCACAAAGGGGGAGAGCAATGAAAGCAATGTCTTGATAGAGGGAACCATTATGGGGTCAGGAAGAAACCTAGTGCTAGGGAAATTCCCAGAAATCCTCAAGGATGAACCCAGATAAAACTTCTAGCAATAGTGGAAAGGGTGCCTGAACTGACCTTCCCCTATAATCAGAGTAGTCACTGCCCTAATTGTCATCATGGAACCTTGATCCAGTAACTGATGGAAGCAGATGCATTGATCCGCAGTCAAGCACTGGCCTGAGCTCCTGGCGTTCAGTTGAAGAGAGGGAGAAGGGGTCATTTGAGCAAGGGGAGAGCAAGATCGTGATTGGGAAAAACACTGAGACAGCTGACCTGAGCTAATGGGAGTTCACAGACTCTAGATTGACAGCTGGGGAACATGTGTGGTACTAACCTAGGTCCTCTGAATGTGGGTGTCAGTTATGTGGCTTGATCGGTTGTGGGGATCCAGGACCTACCCTGGGTGAATGAAGTGGCTTTTTTGGAGCCCATTCCCTGTGTTAGGATACCTTGCTCAGCCTTGATACAGGGGAAAGGGGCTTGGTCTTGCCTCAACTTGATATAGCAGACTTTGTCCCCTCTGGGGAGTGAATGAGTGGTGGTATGAGCGAAGGTAGAGGACGGGAGAAGAGAGTAGGGATGAACTGGGGCTGGTGTGTAAAATGAAGAAACTTAAATAAAAACAGTCACATCATCCCCTGTGTACTCTTTAACTCCTGTCTACAGTTCAAGATATGAGGTCAGCTGTTCCTTCTGGCCATGCCTTCACTCTACTATTATGGAATCCAAGACCAATTAAATATTTTCTTTCTATAAATTTTCTTAGTCATGATGTTTTTATTACAGCAATAGAAAAGTAATGCAGAAGTTAGTACCATGGAGTGGGCTGTGCTACGGCTGTGACAGACATTACCATGTGTGTGTTTTTGGAAAAAAAATGGAAAACTTCAGAACTTGACTAGGGAAACAGTTTAACACTGTAAGCATAGCTTCATGTGTCATGCTATTGGGGCTAAGAATACAACAGCACTGAGAATCATCCAGGCTTTAGAGGCTGAGCTCAAGTGACTTCAGAGAGGAATTAGCAACTGGACTAGAGATTGTTCTCATGATATTTCACCAAAGAATTCATCTGCTTTCTTCCCTCCTTCTAAGAACTTTCCTGGGGCCAAATTAAAAAGTAATGCACTAATTTCTTATCTTCAAGGTATTTCAAGCCAGCCTAATATTGACTGTGCCATGTGTTTGTTAGCTATCAATCTTATACATGGCTACAGTGCAAAAGGATAAGTAGGGCAAAAAGAAAAACAAAATATACAGTTTGGAGAGGGAAAGAACATCAGGAAATTTAATGTTGGCTCCAAGACTTGTGCAGAAAAAAATTATAAAGATAAAAGGGAAGTCTATTCTGCATTGGAATAAAGATGGTGCCCTCAGAGAAAGACCCCACCCACTAAGCTTCCAAAAAAACTTGTGAAAGGACAAGGGCTGAGGAATTTTCTGCTCCTAAAAAGTAACAAAGCAAACGTGCTGTGAATGTAAATCAAAGCAGTCCGAATTCACCCCCAATTAGTAGCCAAACTTGGCAATGTCATTCATGTGGTATTAGCTTTGGAACATGAAGGATATGACAGTAAAAAGCTTGTGGAATCTTCCTCTGTGTTTACAGAAAGACACCGAGGCCAGGTGCATGCCAGGGGAGTGCCTGCAGGAAAGTTCTGGCCATTACTTGAACTTCTGAAAGTAAAGCTTAGATTGGATTAGAGATGCCAAGATGATGGGGATGCCAGAAACCATGAGACATCTGCACATGAGAGCTACAAACAGAGATTGGAGTCAGAGCAAGAGAGAAAAAAGTATGTTTAGGTACCAAAGCCAGAATGTAAGAACCATTTATACTACTATACTGACATCAGAAATAGAATAGTATTTGGAGTTCACCTTGCTGTTGTTTGGGCTTGATTTGGTTCAGTATGTCCTCAGTATGCTGCCTCTATTTTTAATAGCACTGTATATTATATGCCATTGTATGTTAGAAGAACATAATTTTTAAAAATTTTATAGAGTTGAAATTAGGAGATTATCTTCAGTCTCAGAAGACACTTTGGACTTTAGAAGTGTTTAGACTGTGAAAGACTTTGGAAGTTGGACTAAATGAATTTTGCATTATGATACGATCATGAAGCTATGGTGGCCAGGAAGTGGAATGTGGTGGTTTGAATGAAAATAGCTCTCACAAGTCATATATTTTAATACTTGGTCCACAATTAGTGGAACTGTTTGGGAAGGATTAGGAGGTATGGCTTGGGTGAGCTATGTGTGTCACTGGGGAAAGGCTTTGAGATTTCAAAAGCCAGTATGCTCTCTGCCACCCACTTATGGTTTGAGATGTGAATGTTCAGATGTTGCTGCCACCATGCCTTTGCTCATTATTATGGAATCTAACCTTCTAGAGCTATAAAACCAATTAAACACTTTATCTTATAAATTGGCTAGGTCATGGTGTTTTATCACAGCAATAGAAGAGTGACAAATACATTAAGTGAATTAAGCCAGTTTCAGAACAACAAATATTAAATGTTTTCTTTCATTTGATACTCCTAGGTTCTATATAGATACATAAAATCCATGAGATCATGTTATATATGTTCTATATTTTATAAAAGTAAAAGTGAACCCGTCTACTGGGACAAAGGGTGCTATTGCTAGATGGGGATAAAAAAAAACAGACAACAAGCATATTCGGGGGCATGTGCTCAATATACGATATAATCTGCGCAAAAGGTTCAAAATAAATTTTTAAAATTAAGAGGAAACCACAGACAAGTTTCTCCAATAAATATAGAGACAACACAATCAACATTGGTAAAGAAACAGTCTATGGGATGGGAAATATTTGTTAACTATGAATCAGACAGACTATTCATGTAACAACTGCAAAAGTTGAACACACACAAAAAAATCATTCAATCAATACATGGTCTAATGAACTGAATAGATACAATTCTTGAAAGAAGAAAAAAATAGCTAATAAGAATTTGAAAAACTATTCAATATCCTTAGCCATCAGGGAAATGCAAATTAAAACTGCTTTGAGATTCCATCTCACCCCAGTCAGAATGGATATCAAGAAAACAAACAACAAATACTGTTGAAGGGGCTGGAGAGATGGCTCAGAGGTTAAGAGCATTGCCTCTTCTTCCAAAGGTACTGAGTTCAATTCCTAGCAACCACATGGTGGCTCACAATCATTTGTAATGGGGTCTGGTGCCCTCTTCTGACCTGCAGGCATACACACAGACAGAATATTGTATAAATAAATAAATAAATAAATATTTTTTAAAAAATACTGTTGAACCTGTGGGAAAGCACAGCTCCTATCTACTGCTAGTGGAAATGTAAGCCATTGAAAGCAGTATGAATGATCCTCAAAGTTTAGAAATAAAACTACATACAGCTAAGCTATACCACTCCTGGGCATATAACTGAAAGTCTCTGTCAGCATGCCACAGAGATTGTTCTAATCCTATGTTTAGTGCAGGACTATTCATGTTAGAAAGGAAAGAGAACCAGCCCAAGAATCATCAACAGAAGAATGGATAAAAATCATGTGCTACATATACACACTGGAATTTTATTCAGCCATAAGAAATGGCATCATTAAATTTTCAGGATCATGAGTGGAACTGGAAATCATTATGTTAAGTGAAATTAGTCATATCAAAAAGATGCATTGTGCGTATTTTCTCTCATATAAAGAATTTAGCATGTGAAGGATTTTTAGGGAAAAGAAAGAGGGAACGGAGAGAGGGTAACAGAATACAAATGGCATGGAGAAATAGAGGAATTATTTGTGGAGAACAAGAAGACCAGTCAGAGGTAACTGGGAAATAAGAGAGAACAATTAAATGATGTCACATACCAGTCATTCCAATACTTGAGAGATAGAGGCAAAAAGATCATTCTCAGCTACAAAGCAACTTCAAGGCTAGCCAGGAATTCTTGAGGTACTGCCTCAAGGAAAAGAAAAGGTGGAGCACAAAGTATAATGATATATACATATAAAATCACCATCATTGGTGTGGGAAGTCCTTCTGCATATGTGCTGTTTTTATTGGTTAATAAATAAAGCTGTTTTGGCCAGTGGTTTAGCAGAATAAAACAAAGCAGGAATTCTAAGCAGATAGAGAAAGAAAGGAGGTGGAATCAGGGTCATGCCATGTAGCCGTCTTAGGAGACAGATGCTACGTGACAATACACAGATTAATAAAAATGGGTTAATTTAAAATGTAAGAGCTAGCTATAAACATGCTTAAGCTATTGGCCAAACAGTATTGCAAATAATATGGTTTCTGTGTGATTGTTTCGTATCTGGGCAGCCAGGAACAAAACAGCAATCTCCGCCTACACATCATAAAACTCATTTCTTTATATGCTAACTTAAACAACTTTTTAAGTTGAAAAATATTTCTTTTCCCTATGATGTTGTAGCAGATGACATATCCTAGCTGACTATAGTCTGTGTGGAATCTGCTTCATTATATTAATACATCAATATAGATAAAGATATAATCGTCCTCTCACATACAAACTATAAAAATGACCATAATCTCTTTACCATTAATTAAAAGCTATAAAAGTTCTCATGAATTGAAATCTTTTCGAAACAAAATGGTTATTCCAGGCATTAACAGCCCCTGTTAGGACAGAAAGGCTTATGATCAAGAGACACAACTTGGAATACTGAGGATCTCACCTCTTCAGCTCTGACTAGCCTTCAAAAAGAGTAAGCTAAACACTGGGGTATACAGAGTAGGTTTGCTAGGTAGCAAGGATCAAAGAAGAAAAAGATTCAGAGCTTTCTTGGGCTGCCCAGCAGAACTGGTTACTATAGTATTTAGCAGTGTCGAGATTCAAGTACCCAGAAGAAAACATTAGGGCAAGGAAAGCCTGGGAATAAATGGACTGGAAAAGTGCTTCAAAAAGATATCGCCTCTTCCACAGCCGCAGGAGCTGATCTTTCCTGATCTAATCTGCTTGCAATGCCCTGCTCATGTAAGGATAAGAGTCATCCCAGAGTAGTAGTCTGGCTGTGTTCTAGTATTGTACTGCACCTATTTAATCCTGGGTGTTATTCACAGGTGTTTTGATTAAACAAATACATGTTTCAGCAGTGAGATGCTGCATCTTCAGAAGGTGGTGTGTAAATGAGAACAAAACTCCTGATCTACAATCGTTCATAACGGTATCTATAAATTGCATGGATGGTGGGGAAAAACCAATTCACTAAATAACACTTTTTCATTAAAAAAAAACTCTTCCATAACAAAGGCTGGACTGTTTACAAATGCATTTTAACACAGTGCTTAGATCTAGAATCTCTTCCTGCCCAGATTTATATCTGTGTATATACCCCCTGCCAAAGAATTTGGTCTTCCATTAGCAAATGCTTAGTTTCTACATAGGGATTAAATGAGACCCAAAAGCATCTCCAAATTGTGTTCCTGTAAATGTTGAACTGTTAGAAGAGGAAAATGTAATGTGATCATCTGGGCTAGTTACTATTATGCCTTCATTTTAGGTCTCCCTGGTCTGCTTTTTGCATGACTCTGGCTCTGTGTGGTGACTGAATATTGTCCAAGCTTTGCTGCTGTTCAAAACCAGACTCATGTTGAGCTTGTGAGATTGACATGACAAAATGCTGGCAAACACAGCTTTATTATTTGCCTGACTATGCACCAAGCACTGAGAGGCCTGAGACAGGAGACAGCCAAACAGTATACCAGTCATAGCTGTTTTCTCAGAGTTGAAGTAATCTTAAAATAAATCTTAACTTCATGACATTTGTTATATCAAAACGAGATGCTGCCAGATGCCGAATAGCAAGAAACAGCCTCTTCCTCTGTGGCTACTACCAGAAACAGCCAATTAGAAATAATGCTTTATGAGAATATCTCATGCTCAGCTGGATTAATTCAAGAATTGTTCAGAGGGTTGTTTATTTGTGTGTTTGTCTTTTCTATGCCTATAAATGAGCCTTGTGAAAAGCCAAGCATAAGCTTTATTTTATTTTTTGAACTTTAATTTTTATTATATATATATATATATATATATATATATATATATATATAGTGTTTTGCCTACAAGTATGTCTATGAACCATGCGCATATCTGCTGTCCCTGAAAGCCAGAAGAAGGTATCAGATCCCCCGAAACTGGAATTACAGATTGTTGTGGGCCAACATGTGGGTGCTAGGAATTGAACCCATGTCCTCTGAACGAGAAGCCAATGCTCTTAACCACTGAGCCATATCTCTACTCCCTAGCTTTGATCTTTTGCTCTCACTTTCTCATGTACACCCCTTGTGCCGAATAGTTTTGTGTCAACTTGACATAAGCTAGAGTCACTGAAAAGGATGGAACCTCAACTGAGGAAGTACCTTCATGAGATCCAGCTGTAAGGCATTTTCTAAATTTGTTATTAATGGGGCAAGGCCCAGCCCATGGTGGGTGGTCCATCCCTGGGCTAGTGGTCCCATGTTCTATAGCAAAGTAGGCTGAGCAAACTATGAATATTAAGCCAATAAGCAACACCCCTCCATGTTCTCTGCACCATCTCCTGTCTGCAGGTCCCTACCCTGTTTGAGTTCCTGTCCTTATTTCCTCCTTGATGGAGGGCTCCCATTGGCTAATAAAGAAACTGCCTGGCCCATTTGATAGACCGCCCCTTAGGTGGGTGGAGTAGACAGAACAGGAAGAGGAAGTGAGGTAGAAGGATCAGTCAGATGCCATGCCTCTCTTAAGTTAGGCAGACCGCTGTGCCTCTCCTCAGAGAGAAGACAGAGATGCAATGAAGCTCCAGCCCAAGATGGATGTACGCTAGAAACTTCCTGGTAAGGCACCACTTTGTGGTGCTACACAGATTATTAGATATGGGTTAGTCAAGACGTGAGTAAGAGGCTGGAATTAATGGGCCAGGCAGTGTTTAAAAGAATGCAGTTTCCGTGTAATTATTTCCGGTAAAGCTAGGGGGGCGGCCAGGAGCCGGGCGGCAGGAAGCGGCCTGCAGCCTCCTCACTACAGAATGGCGCCCAACGTGGATAACTGAATCCACAGAAAGCCTGAGAAAGCTTGGGAAAGAATAGAGTAAAGCATGTTTTCTCGGTAGCAGCAATTTCTCGGGTTTGGCTTTGCTTGCTAGAGCAAGTGCTCTCATCTAAGAGAGGCTTCCTGACTCAGCTTTAGCTGCAAAAACCTGCAGCTCTTTTAAGAGGTCCTGCCACGAAACACTTAAAAGGTGTTGATGAAAAGCTGAATGCATGTTTTTCGGTTTTTAGCTGTAGCAAGAAAAAAGTTATGCTGTTTTAAAATGCCGGCTTTCTGGGCTGTCCTGCCAGGGCAAACTCTGACTCTTTCAAGCAGGCGGTCCTGACTGTGGAGCTTTTGATTGTTGTTTAACACTGTTGCAGCTTGCTTGCTGGCAAGTACCTTGAAACGCCACAGAGTTGTGGTAATAAAAATGGCTCTAGCAAGTACCTCTGCCATGAGGCTGGAAAGCTAAGGAATGGGATGGATCTAGCTGGCAAAGCCATGGCTTGAATCCTACCCATATTGCTCAGTAATTTAAAGTCTTGTGTGGTCAGAAAGAGAGAGAGAAAGATAAAGTAAAGAGAGATTCAAAAACAAAGAAAACCTCTAAATGATTTATAGTGTGTTAAAAATATATGCATGCTAAAGGTTAAAGTTCTTAGGGTAAAAAAGGAAGAAAGAAAGTAGTTAGGTGTGGTAGTACACACCTTTAATCCCAACACTTGAGAGGCAAAGGTAAATTGGCCTCTGTGACTTCGAGGTGTGGTAGCACACACCTTTAATCCCAGTGCCTAGGAGGCAGAGACAGACAGATCTCTGTGAGTTTAAGGTGTTGTAGAGCACACCTTTAATCCCAACACTGGGGAGGCAGAGGCAAGTAGATCTCTGTGAGTTCAAGGACAGCCTGGTCAACAGAGTTATTCCAGGACAAAGATATACAGAGAACCTGTCTTAAAAAATAAAAGTAAAAATAAACGAAATAGAGGTAAAAATAAAGCTGTACAAAGATGGAAAATATACAGAGAATCTTGATACTGTATACTATTATGCTCTCTTTGAATTGTTTGAATGCTGAGGAAGGAGAAACAGCTGCTAAAAGATATTTGTTTGTAAATGCTGCTGAACTAATCCAAGAAAGATATCTTGAAAATACCTTGACTTCAGAATTTGGATCTAAGGATATGATACTTTGGAAAAGAGATTCTTCTTTTGTTTTTACAGAAAATGAGACTCTGTGGATTGCTTCTATCCCAATATGGTATGATAGACCACGCCCTCCTGAAAGGTTGCTGTGAACACCTTCAGAAAATTACTTTACCCAACTGATGACTGAGATGAACCTGGCACACAGGTTACACCATGAAAGATCTGATTAACAGCGCCCCCATTCAGCATGAAGCAGTTTGGAGAGAAATAACTGCGCCCATATTCCCAAATATTGTTTATAAGTGTTCTTTTACATTTAAAGGGGGATATGATATGGAGATGAATAATTTGCATTGATATGGATTTTGCTTTAGTGATTTAAATTTAAGGTAAATTTTGTTATATGTATGTGTATTTCTGATACTGATTAATGTATTGTGATTGTGTAGTTCATTTAAAAATGTATATAGGTTGTTAATGGATAGTTATCAATAATAGTAAAACTTGTAGTTATGTTAGTTAGATTTTCTAACTATATAGAGATATATTTAAGTTACATAGGCATTCTTCATATCTTTCAAAGACTACAGAATATCGCATTTTAGATGTTTTAAAACTTAAGGCTTTTCATGACAATGAGACACATCAGCTCCTGGCAGCACCAATCTACTTCAAGAGGAAGATGGGCATCGAAAAGGATCCTTATGGAGTTTAATAGCCACTTGGGCAAGAAACTGCTCTTGCCTGGACTGTTGGCATAAACTGGACACGAAGAACCCACAGAGAGAGGACTAAATGTGAGATGATCTTTTGGGGTTCCTGATTCAAGAAAGAGTCTGCGAGACATTCTGAAGGACACAGCAGATAGTGACTGAACTGCCTTCGAAATTTCCTGCTGCATAGAAATGTCTGCTGGATATTTATGGGCCTGTAGGCCGAAGATGGATGCCCCGACAGTACAAAAGAACTTTGGGTGACTGTCCAGGTAGCACAATGTCTCTGTGATTTCTAGAGTTTGGAAATTGCATATTTCTTATTTACTTAGGTAATATTGTGTCCTTCTGGAGTCTTTGATGGAGCTGAAGAAGAATAGATAGATAATTATAGTTGTTTTCCTTTGTTATGATAAAAGATAAAGTAGATATAAATATTGTAACTGTAATTCTTACTTGATAACTGTTTTGTTATATGTAATTTTACTATGTTAAAGTTAAAGCCTTTCTTTTTTGTTTAAACAGAAAAAGGGGAAATGATGGAGGGCTCCCATTGGCTAATAAAGAAACTGCCTGGCCCATTTGATAGACCGCCCCTTAGGTGGGTGGAGTAGACAGAACAGGAAGAAGAAGTGAGGTAGAAGGATCAGTCAGATGCCATGCCTCTCTTAAGTTAGGCAGACCGCTGTGCCTCTCCTCAGAGAGAAGACAGAGATGCAATGAAGCTCCAGCCCAAGATGGATGTACGCTAGAAACTTCCTGGTAAGGCACCACTTTGTGGTGCTACACAGATTATTAGATATGGGTTAGTCAAGACGTGAGTAAGAGGCTGGAATTAATGGGCCAGGCAGTGTTTAAAAGAATACAATTTGTGTGTTGTTATTTCGGGGTATAAGCTAGCCGGTGGCCGGGAGCAGGGCGGCCAGGAGCCAAGTGGTGGGATGCAGCCTGCAGCCCCTCCACTACACCTCCTATGATGAACATTGATTGGGAAATGTAAGCCAAATAAGCCCTTTCCTCCACAAGTTGCTTCAGTCATATCATTCCATTACAACTATAGTAACCTTAAGTAGGACATCTCTTTACAATTTTTGAAATAGCTTTACTGAGATCAGTCCTATATTCTTCAATTAACTCATTCAAAATGTATTATTTAGTGATTTTTTTAATACTTTCAAGGACTTGGAAAACTATCATAACAGTCTAATTTTAGAGCTTTTTATCATTCTAAAAGAAATTCCATAGTGATCACTCTACATTTTTCATTTAAGTGGCAAATACAAGCAGACACCAGTTCTATTATTATTATTATTATTATTATTATTATTATTATTATTATTATTATTATTATTATTATTATTTTCAGAGACAGGGTTTTTCTGTGTAGTTTTTGCTGTCCTGAAACTCAATCTGTAGACTAGGCTGTCTTTGAACTCACAGAGATCCACCTGTTTCTGCCTCCCTGAGTGTTGGGATTAAAGGCATGTGCCATCACTGCTTGGCTATCCGACCTTTTCTTTGTTTTGTTCTCCTGTTTTTGCATGTAGCCTCCTGAGGACTTAGTGCTAGTTCTAAGAACAGCCTATCTGAGATAGTAACTATGGTTTACTGAAAGCATTGTACAAGGAAGTTTTGCATACTGTCTGTGCTTGATTTACCACAATCATTTTATGAAGTCATTTTTTAGTTTTTCCAACTTTGAGATAAGCAACTTGGTATTCAATAGACTGTGATAGCTTACCAAGGTCATATAGTTGATTGAGGTGGTATTATAATCCTAATGGGCATACTCAAAGCTCTGGGCTTTTGAGTGCATTAAAGCTAGCTATGGTAGAGGAGCTTAGCTCTTAACATCCCCAAAATAAGTGTAGCATAAGGGGGCCTGCTTGTTGGGGTTTCTGTCCTGCCCAGTTCCCCACATCCAGCAAGCACCAAAGAAAATCACATAGAGGACTCCATAAGATTATAATCTGATTGGCCCATTAGGTAAGGCTGCTTATTAGCTCTTGTAGCTTATAGTAACCCACTGTTCTGATCTATGTTAGCCATGTAGCTCAGTACTTTTTTCAGTGGGGCAGATCACATCCTGTTGCTTCGGTGGTCTGGGCAGGAGTGGGAGGAATCAACTTTCCCCTTCCCAGAATTTTCCTGTTCTCATTGCATCATTTCTACTTCCTGTCTGGTTTTCCCACCTATACTTCCTGCCTGGCTTATCAGCGTTTATTTAAAACATAATTGACAGAATACAGACAATTCTCCCACACCAAATAAGCCTTGCATTGCCTTTAAAAATAAGACTTTAAAAACTTAACCTGTATAATGCTACTGTATAATTCCTACTGTAGGAAGGAACCTTAAAAGCAGAATCAATATACTACACCTCAAAAGTGTTATAGTTTCCCTGCAACGCTCAGTACACAATCTGTGGAACGTATATGAATGGCTAGATTTTTTATTTATTCTCCCTTAAGATACCTTAAATACCCTCATCTCTGTGAAATTATCCATCTGGTTTCAAGTTAGTCTAGAAGAAGTCGAGGGTGTTTTTTTAATTGTTGATTGAATGGCTTGTAAAAGAAAATTGAAAATTTTTAAATGTTGTCTTTTTATATATAAACCTAAGAAAAACTACTGGTTTAACTTTGGTGTTGAGGGCAGACTCCACCTCAAACCTTCACCTACCAGTATCTCTTGCCATGCAGAGTAAGGCAAGATCCAGAGGAAAGAGTGAAGCTATCACCTTTTCACATTACTTAGTAATGTCCCCATCAAAAAAAACATATCAAAACTTCATGTATACTTCAAAGTATGAACTATTCTATTGGCATGAGATAGAACTTAGGACCTTTGTCTTATTAGCATCAGACTCTTTTTTCAATTTAACAAAGACTCACAGGAAGCAATGTACATGGAAAGGACACACAGGGGAAAGAAATCACTTAACTGGAATGCTATATCATGTTTATCATGAAATGACATGTATGTCCTGTCTCTTCAGATGAAACACTGACCTTTCTTCTCTCTCTCTTTAACTACAAAAACATAACATGATACAGTGGCATGGTTTAGATGATTTGAGATTTCTTGTGTTTATTCCTATCTCCTTGTCTTTCCCTCTGTCTTTTCAGTTGAGCAGGATTATCATAAATCTTACTTCCTTCAGAGGGCTGTTTGTGAGACTTCTCTTATATTTAGCTGTTTATCCTTTGTAAGAAAACCTGATAGATCATCCTTATGTGGAGAGCCAGAACATTAAAGATGGGTAACTGCCTAACAAATTTTGTTCTTGTCTAGTTTCTATCAAAAGATTCTGTATAGTATTAGAGAATACTATAAACAAGAAGCTTGACAAACTATTTTATTTCCCTAATATTGGTTTTGGCAGCCTAATGATTGCTCTAGCTGCAATTATTATGTTAGGTATTTTGTTATCTTGTCAATAGTGCCA
Source organism: Arvicola amphibius (assembly GCF_903992535.2). Taxonomy (NCBI): domain Eukaryota; kingdom Metazoa; phylum Chordata; class Mammalia; order Rodentia; family Cricetidae; genus Arvicola; species Arvicola amphibius. Next base: position 83,117,141 of record NC_052065.1, on the reverse strand, counting down.
GATAATGGGAAATAAAAGGAAAAACTTGGAATTTGAGAATGTTCTAAATTACCTCATAAGTCTTGATTCTCTTTCGTCTTCCTCCTAAACCCCCTAACAGTGCAAGGAAGGTAAATAGCAGGTTGTGTGGTGATGGATTAACACAGCTGGGCATAACTAAGACAGTTGTTGGAAGCCAAAATGTGGTGGATTACCCACATCTGTTTCCCAAGTTTCCTGTGTCTATTGACACTGATGATAATCCTCCTTCTTAACAAGCTTAGCACGTAAGGTGTCTCCAGGGACTTCCTTGAGAGAGGTACTGCTTTTCTGTTGATTTAGAGGTCTACCTGTGGAAACCATGACTGCATCCAAGTTATACAAATTCTTTCTGGATCAGATGATATCATTAAAAGGACTATTAACCAATGAAAGTAACAAATAGACAGATGACCCTCCTCCATCACCTCCCTTTTGTTCAGACATAAATCTAGAGGAAGGTGCTACCAAAGGCTGCTAGTATAATTACCCCCAAATCCTATGAGTCATTCTGCCCAGTTTCTGAAGAAAGTGATCACTGAAGTGCTTTTAAAGTTCTTAGTACACACTTTTTAATTACCCTTTTAACATTGCCAATTAAAACTCTACTCAACCAAGGTCTTTTCAGAAAGGAATGATATTTCCGCCCTTTCAGCTTCAGGAAGAATGAGAATTTGCAGTCACTGAAGTAATCTCCTGCTTTATTCCATATTCTCTGCCCTTAATTCAGACTCATAGATAAATATTAAACTCTTTCTGCAAAACCTATAAATCTTCTGGTAACTCACCTGGCAACATTATATAGAGTGATTCTTTTCTTCTGGGGGTTGAACTAGCAGATCATAATTTATCCACTAGTATTATCATCTTAAAACTTTTTTGTCATGTAGAGTCCCATTAGGTTAAAAAATATTTCATGATTTTATTATACAGAAGTCCTGGCTTCTTGCTGAGCTGGCTCTTCATCTAGTTATAGACCACATCGATGAAGTGACATTTCAGGATCAACACTGTGTGCGTAGAATGAACCAGGTCCTCCAGCACAAAATCTGCTACTTCCTCCAGAAACACTAATATCCTAATTATTTTAGTGAGAAATTAGGTCAGGGTATATACCAGAGCACCAAGAAAATTTCTATGATCAAGAAATGTAAGGAATGCCAATTCAAACCAGGCCCAAAGATGGTGCCTCTGGTCCTCTCTGCATAGCTACTGGTGTCACTACATTCTACTGGGGTCACTAATAATTGCTGCTATTGAGCTTACTAAAATTTGCTGTTACTGAGATCACTGATATTTGCTGCTATTATTTTATTTATTTATTTATTTTATTTAAAAAATTTCCATCTCCTCCCCTCTTCCTCCCCCTTCCCTTCCCTCCCCTCCCCCCATTCCCTCCCTCCCTCCCTTTTCAGGCCAAGAAGCCATCGGGGTTCCCTACTCTATGTTAAGACCAAGGTCCTCCCAACTCCCTCCTGGTCCAGGAAGGTGATCAACCAAGCTGAGAAGGATCCCACAGAGCCTGTCCATGCAGAATAGTCAAAGATCAGCGCCTTTATCCTTGGCTTCTCCGTCAGCCTCCACCTTCGGCCACATTCAGAGAGTCTGGTTTGGTCTCATGTTCCATTAGTCCCAATCCAACTGGAGTTGGTGATCTCCCTTTAGTTCTGTCCCACCGTCTCCATGGGTGAACACACCCCTCACGGTCCTGACTTTCTTTCTCATGTTCTCTCTCCTTCTGCTCCTCATCAGGACCTTGGGAGCTCAGTCCGGTGCTCCAATGTGGGGCTCTGTCATTTTCTTCATCTATAGCCAGGTGGAGGTTCTATGGTGATATGCAAGAAATTCATCAGTATGGCTATAGGAACTGGCCTTTTCAGGCTCCCTCTCCTCAGCTGCCCAAGGAACTAACTGGGGGCATCTCCCTGGAAACCTGGGAACCCCTCTAGGGTCAAGTCTCTTGACAACCTTCAGGTGGCTCCCTAAATTAAGATATATGCTTCCCTGCTCCCATATCCACTCTTCCTGTATCCCAGGCATCCCATTCCTCTGAGCTCCCCCCATTCTCCCCTTCACGCTTTTCTCTCCCCATCTTCCCTTGGCCGCGTCTCGCCCAACCCTCAAGTTCCCAATTTTTGCCTGGCGATCGTGTCTACGTCCAATATCCAGGAGGATTACTATATCTTTTTTGGGGGGTTCACCTTCTTATTATCTTCTCAAGGATCCCAAATTATAGGCTTGATGTCCTTTAATTATGGCTAGAAACCGATTATGAGTGAGTACATCCCATGTTCATCTTTTTGGGTCTGGGTTACCTCACTCAGAATAGTGTTTTCTATTTCCATCAATTTGCATGCAAAATTCAAGATGTCATTGTTTTTTACCGCTGAGTAGTATTCTAATATGTATATATTCCACAGTTTCTTCATCCATTCTTCCACTGAAGGGCATCTAGGTTGTTTCCAGGATCTGGCTATTACAAATAATGCTGCTATGAACATAGTTGAGCATATGCTTTTGTAGTATGATTGGGCATCTTTTGGGAAGATTCCCAATAGTGGAATTGCTGGGTCCTGGGGTAGTTTGATCCCGAATTTCCTGAGAAACCGCCACACTGCTTTCCAAAGTGGTTGCACAAGTGTACATTCCCACCAGCAATGGATGAGTGTACCCCTTACCCCACAACCTCTCCAGCAAAGGTTATTATTGGTGTTTTGGATTTTAGCCAATCTGACAGGTGTAAGATGATATCTCAAAGTCAATCCCAATCAAGGTCCCATTAAAATTCTTCACAGAGATTGAGAGGACAATAATCAACTTTATATGGAAAAACAAGAAACCCAGGATAGCCAAAAAAATCTTATACAATAAAGGTACTTCTGGAGGCATTACCATCACTGACTTCAAACTTTATTACAGAGCTACAGTATTGAAAACAGCTTGGTATTGGCATAAAAACAGAGAAGTTGACCAATGGAATCGTATAAATCCATATAAAGTTGATTATTGTCCTCTCAATCTCTGTGAAGAATTTTGATGGGACCTTGATTGGGATTGCATTGAATCTATAGATTGCTTTTGGTAGAATTGCCATTTTTACTATGTTGATCCTCCCAATCCACGAGCAGGGGAGATCCTTCCATTTTCTGGTATCCTCTTCAATTTCTTTCTCAAAGACTTAAAGTTCTTGTCAAATAAATCCTTCACTTCCTTGGTTAGAGATACTCCCAGATATCTTATGCTATTTGTGGCTATTGTGAAAGGTGAAGCTTCTCTGATTTCTTTCTCTGCTTCCTTATCCTTTGTATATAGGAGGGCGACTGATTTTTTTGGAGTTGATCTTGTAACCTGCCACGATACTAAAGGAGTTTATCAGCTGTAGGAGTTCTTTGGTGGAGTTTTTCGGGTCGCTTATGTACACTATCATATCATCTGCAAATAACGAAAGTTTAACTTTTCCTTTCCAAATCGAATCCCCTTGATTCCCTTATGTTGTCTTATTGCTATTGCTAAAACTTCAAGCACTATATTGAAGAGATAAGGAGAGAGTGGACAGCCTTGTAGTGTTCCTGAATTTAGTGGGATAGCCTTGAGTTTCTCTCCGTTTAATTTGATGTTAGCTGTCGGCGTGCTGTAAATAGCTTTTATTATATTTAGGAATGACCCTTGTATCCCTAATCTCTCCAGGACCTTTATCATAAAAGGGTGCTGAATTTTGTCAAATGCTTTTTCAGCATCTAATGAGATGACCATATGGTTTTTTTTTCCTTCAGTTTATTTATATGATGGATTACATTGATAGATTTTCGTATGTTGAACCAGCCCTGCATCTCTGGGATGAAGCCTACTTGATCTTAGTGGATAAATTTTCTAATGTGTTCTTGGATTCGGTTTGCCAGTATTTTATTGAGAATTTTTGCGTCAATGTTCATGAGTGAGTTTGGCCTGTAATTCCCTTTCTTGGTTGAGTCTTTGTGTGGTTTAGGTATCAGGGTAACTGTAGCTTCATAGAAGGAATTTGGCAGTGACTCTTGTGTTTCTATATTATGAAATACCTTAAGGAGTATAGGTATTAGGTCTTCTTGGAAGTTCTAGTAGAATTCCGCATTGAAGCCATCTGGTCCTGGGCTCTTTTTGGTAGGGAGGTTTCTGATAACAGTTTTTAATTCTTCATGACTAACAGGACTATTTAGAGCATTTACCTGGTCCTGGTTTAACTTTGGTATATGTTATTTATTCTAGAACTCAAGGCAGCCATCAAACCACACACACTAATAGTTGGAGAGTTCAACACTCCTCTCTCACCAATGGACAGGTCAATCAGACAGAAACCTAACAGAGAATTGAAAGACTTAATGGAGGTAATGAACCAAATGGACTTGGCAGACATCTATAGAACACTCCACCCCAATAGGAAAGAATATACCTTCTTCTCTGCGGCTCATGGAACCTTTTTGAAAATTGACCATATACTTGGTAACAAAGCAAAGTTCCACAGTTACAAAAAAATATTAGTAACCACCTGTGTCTTATCGGATCACCATGGATTAAAATTAGAAATCAACAACAATGCTACCCCCAGAAAGCCCACAAACTCATGGAAACTGAACAGTCAACTACTGAACCACACCTGGGTCAAGGAAGAAATAAAGAAAGAAATTAAAGTCTTTCTTGAATTTAATGAAAACAAAGACACAACATACTCAAACCTATGGGACACAATGAAAGCAGTGCTAAGAGGAAAGTTCATAGCACTAAGTGCCCACTTAAAGAAAACGGAGAAAGCACTCATTGGTGACTTAACAGCACACCTGAAAGCTCTGGAAAAAAAAAGAAGCAGACTCACTTAGGAGAAGTAGAAGACTGGAAATAATCAAACTAAGGGCAGAAATCAACAAAATAGAAACACAGAAAGCAGTCCAAAGAATCAATGAAACAAAAAGCTGGTTCTTGAAGAAAATCAACAAGATTGACAAACCCTTAGCCAAACTAATCAAATGGCAGAGAGAGAACACGCAAATTAATAAGATTAGAAATGAAAAGGGGGACATAACCACAGACACAGAGGAAATTCAGAGAATCATTAGATCTTACTACAAAAGCCTGTATGCCACAAAATTGGAAAATTTGCTGCTATTATTGAGCTCATAGTTAAAGCATCATTTGAGTAAGAAGCTTCCCCTTTAGAAATCAGAGTTGGATTCAAATTTTGGCGACCAAAGCTTCTTCACCTCCCCACTTTGTAAAAGCACTTCAACAGATACCCTTAAAGCATCTCGAAATAAGTCTAAATACTTAGGTATGAAAATCATTCTAATGTTCTAGAGTACTGTTTATAGCTCTCAGAAAGGAGAGCCGTGCTTACTCATCACTCTCAAAAGAATGTTTTCTTCAGAAAGGAATATTTTATTTTTGTTTTTGAAGGCATGAGAACCACAGGAAAGGCAAAGAAAAATGAATGTGTATCAAAGCTTTATCCTTCTCAATTCACTAGGAAGTAGATTTCATTAAGCTAAATTGAGATTAACAACACAACCTCAAAAAAGTAAGTGTAGTTTTAAGACTGTATGTACCTCATACCTTTGTGCCATTGAGAAACCACAAAGCACAAAAGTGGCTGCTTCCACCTCCTGAACAAATGCAATTACCCTGCGAATATCGCCACATTCTATGAATAGGCGACTGTTCTTACAGGAAACCCTTTCCCTCCAATTTGTCTTCCTTTGCACAAGAAAAGGAATTTTCATACAAGTAAATGAGGATAAAGGCTCCTTGCTGGGCAGGTACCACTGAGACAGTGGGGCTGATCTAATGGGAGCTCACCATGGCCAGCTCTACTGGGACTGAAAAAGCATGGGATCAAACCGGACTCTCTGAACTTGGTGGACAATGAGGGCTGACTGAGAAGCCAAGGACAATGGCACTGGGTTTTGATCCTACTGCATGTACTGGCTTTGAGGGAGCCTAGTCTGTTTAGATGCTCACCTTCCTGGACCTGGATGGAGTGGGGAGGGCCTTGGACTTCCCACAGGGCAGGGGATCCTGACTGCTCTTTGGACTGGAGAGGGATGAGGAGGGGAGTGGGAGAAGGGGGAGGGAAATTGGAGGTGGGGAGGAGGTGGAAATTTTTAATAAAAACATAAAATTTTTAATAATAAAAATAAAAAAAGAAAGAAAATTAGGTAAGAAAACAATACTCTCATTCAGACTAAGAGCTCCTTCCTTCTCAGGCAGAATATCCTCCCTTGACAATTGTATTCCAACGTATAATATCTGAAATCTGAGAAGACTTCAAGCATCCACCTGAATACAAGTCCTTTCTCATATAGAAAAGGCATCTAAAACCTGCAGGTATTAAGTGGTTATCCAAAAATCATCTAGCTAGTGAGCAGAACCCCAACTGCCGTTCATTTTCCATTGTGTCTTCCAAATTCTACTTTGAATGCTTTGCAAGCATAGGTGTAAAGGAATATAAATCAAAGGTGTTCCTCAAAGATTCTTGCTCTAATAGTGTAAAGAAAAAAAAATGAACAAATGCAAAATTTAGAATTCTGTTTCTTATTTTATTTTGTTGTATTTTGTCTGTTTATTTTGGTGGTTGGGTTTTCTTTTCTGTTTGTTTGTTTGTTTTTACTTTTGAGACAGTGTTACACTATGTTGCCCAGGCTGTCCTGGAACTCACTCTTTAGACAAGGCTGGCCTTAAATTCACAGAGATCTGCCTGTCTCTGCCTCCCAAGTTCCTGGTATTAAAGGGATTAAAGGCATGTGCCATCACTGCCTGGCTCAGTTTTTTTCATGGAAATTTTCCTCATTTAGAAGAAATGAAGATTACCTTCTAAGAACCTCTGTGGCTCTAAGAAAATGCAAATGCACCTGAAACTTTGGAGATGGCACACAGTCTTTTCCATACAGGACATTCATCTATGTTAAGTTGTGTAGTCGTGATGATCACTGGACTATACAAAATATTTTCCATAACTAATGAAAAACTCAAAATTGTGATAAAGTAGTGGTCTTCTGGGAATGGATTCTGTTGTTTGTGAAACTATTAAAACAATAGAATAATCATGAGCTACAATTGATTTCCATTTTTATTCATAATTTCACATTCCATTTCCATGATTGTATGGTTTAAGTATTTTGCAAAATGCTATAGCATGTCAAACATTGTAAGCCAAGAATATTAAAAAGAAAAGAATAGCATGAATTTGAATAATTGATGGGCATTAAAATTCTGATATTGCTTGCTTCTGACAAATGTTTATTGAAGAGAAAGTAGCACTATTAATTCATTCTCACAATAGTTTACAAGATGAAAACAAAACAAAGCATATTAATATGAATTCCATTCCATCACAATTTTTATTCTTTTATGATAGCTACATCCCAAGTGTTAGCTTCATTTTAGGAAGAATCAATATAATAATACAATTCATTCCAAATTATTCAGCCTACTGAGTGATATGTGGTCAGTCATACTTAAAATTATGCATTCTTTTCAAAATCCCTGTGGGCTTCTGTGTTGTATTTGTTTTATTTCTTCTATTTCCTTTGTTAATGGTTACCAATTCACTTGCTTCTGACATGAATTAAGTATGCAACCATTTCTCATCATGACTCATATCTTGTTTTTATGTGGAAATGTGTAATAACCAAAACATATGCCATTTATTAAATTCCAATTATGAACTAATTAGAGTCTTTATGTAGTACATCATTTACCTCTCACGAAAAACCTGGGGCACAGGTATTATTTGCTCCATTTAAGTAGACAAAAAAACTGAAACTGAGAGAAGTAAATGTGTGCATTAGGTACATTTATTGAAAATTGTGCCAAGATTTCCTCCTTAATCTGTCACTCTCAAGTGAAACTCTATGCTCTTTTGACAATATGAAAATCATAACATCCTGGATTTCCAGTTGGATTTTCTCCCAAATCTTTGTGACTGCAGAATCATTTATGTATCATGCCTACTGAGGAACCTATACCTAGCTAATTCTACATTTTACAGGGTGTAAATGTTACCAGATTCTCTCTCTCTCTCTCTCTCTCTCTCTCTCTCTCTCTCTCTCTCTCTCTCTCTCTCTCTCTCTCTCTCTCTCTTTCTCTCTCTCTCTCTCTCTCTGTGTGTGTGTGTGTGTGTGTGTGTGTGTGTGTGTGTGTGTCTTTCTCTATCTTGTCTTTGTCTCTCTGTCTCTCCTTCAACCAACAACTCTTTTGTTTGTATTCCTAAACACTTTGGATTCTTCTAGTTTTTGGTTTGGTTTGGTTTGGTTTTTATAGAATTTTTTTGCCAAGTTCTTTCTGGAAATGCTTCAGTGCTGACTTTTTTCAGAACCGTTTCTCTCTCACAGTCTTTCTTTTTACAGTCCCATTGCCCTGCCTTTGATTATCAACACTGTCTTCACTTTTTGGGCTTTACCTTCTCTACAAAGAACTTGCACCTACTGTGTAACTACAAGAGATGAAATTCTTTTCCTTCTTCCCTTTTCCTCCATATGAATTTTGTTTCCATCTTTCTTCTCCCAATACTGTGATAGGCTAAATCTTTCATATAGTCCATCCTTTATTCTGTCTGGAGTCTATGTATGCTTCCCACAATAAGGAATACCAAACGGTATCCCTTAAACTCCTTTTTGTGGCAACTAATACCCATTTAACCCACACATAAAATAATGATCATCTCCAACATAAAAGGCAAATATATAATCCTTTCTAGATTTCAGTAAACCAGTTGTTTGAGGCTATAATTTTGAACATAGTTAGGTTCAAAAATGGAACCAAAGCCCTTTGTAAATACCTTCTATAGATTACTTAGTAAACTGACAATTTTGTATATTCTTGCTGAGTTTTCTGGGTTCTCAGTTTGATTGTCTGTCTACAGAAAAAGAGCCTCTGGATAGTTACTAGTTGCTGCCATAATGTCAATAGATTTCCACTGATCATCATGAGTATTTTGAAGGAGATGGCAAATTATAATCTGTACAGAACAACAGAATAAAAACCTAGGAGAATTTTACATAATGCATTTCTTAATTCTGCTTTTCAGCTTTTGGCAGAAAGTCAAGATCTTTCTATTTACTCCAGACAATGACAGTTGTTTAAGGAAATTGAATATAATAGAAACAGACTGGAGAGAAGCAATAATGACACGTGTCTTTAAAAAATACTAGGGAAAGAGTCTAGGAGCATATCCCAGTGGTAGAGTGCTTCAATATTCTGTGTACCATCCCTTGCGGTAAATCTCCAGCAGGGCAAAATAAAATAAAATTGACAAAATTGGAAGCAATGAAAGGATACTTACAGAATAATAAAATCTTATGTCTATATTTAAAAAGTGGGTACTTTTTTAAGGATGAGGATCAACTTTTCTGTATAAACAATGCCAACCCTTGATAAGTGTTTCTTTATAACCAATATTTTTAACAAGCCTTATTGTTTAGAAATATGTGATATAATTCCATATCTTTAAAATTGTTTCATCTTAATGTTGAGACTTTGAATTGCTGGAATCAAAGCTGTTCAGGGTTAAATCTTGAATCGCGGAAGCATCCTGAGAGACAGAAAAGCAATGAATGTAACTGCGCATATAGACTGATGGTCCCACTGTGGTGTAAGATGCTTTGGGAGAGAAGGGAAAGAGCCTTGTTGAGGAAGGGTATTAATTAAATCAGAGTGTTATAGTGGGAGCCCCAGCTGTCCTGCTCTTAGTTAAGAGCAGCCACTGAGCAGCAATTGGGTCACTTTAGTGCTTTTGATTTGTTTTTAAAATAGCACAGCTTGAGCCAGGGATTTCTACTCTTTTAAGAAACACCAGAAGATTATGGACAGTGATGAGTTGAAATCACCTACCAAGAGATGCTGAATGGTTTCCTGGACTCTCAAAAGGAAAGCTGTTCTCTGTAATTTCACTTTCTCTTCTCTGTTATTTGCAGTCTTGCTTAGTATCTGAAACCAAATTATCATGGTTGTGTTCAAAACATTATTCATCTAAGCCAAGAGTCTCTTTTAGAGGATGCTGAATATTTGAAACTGACAAAATATTTGGACACTATTGATCACAAGAGGCCTATTGGCCTGAATGATAGCTTGGTGACTACTACAAAATCTAAACGTGCTCTGGGAAGCAGTATAAGTAGCTCTAATACCACAAGGTCCTTAGCTATAAAGTTAAATGTAAATTATCTAACATACTCTCTATTTGTCATCAGCATGTTAATCCCTTCTACCTACAAGTATTTCATGCATAACAAGGAGTTTTCAATAAGAAATTTTGCCTTACCTCTAACCAAAATTATTTTTTGAATTTTTGCAGAATTCTCTTTTAAAACACATCAAGGTGAAACCTAAGTTAATTTTTAAAATTTGGAAGCTATACACCTCAGTTGAATATTTTGGTAATGAAAATCTAGCACTTAAAATGCAATTTGGGATTGGAGGAGGAGGAAGAAGAGGAGGAGGAGTGGAAGGAGGAGGAAGGAGAAAACTAAATTAACAATCCCATCCAACAGATGTGAAAACACAACAAAGAAACACAAAATAGGCCATTACAACACCTCCATAACATCACAGCTTTTCAATCCCTAAAACAAAAGATAACAAAATAACTGAAATGGCAGAGAAAGATTTCAGAGTCCCCCTTTTACAATAGATCAATGACCACATAAAAGACTCAAACAGAAAAAAAAAATGAAAAAAGGGTTGAGCACTCGCCAGTCACTTCTCAGGCCTTTGAGGAGTTACAAGTCTTTTCATTCACTATTGCTCTCTGCAAAAAGCTTCTCTGAACAAGGCTGAGAGCATTTGTAGTTTATGGGTACAAACATAAATATTTGGAAAACAATTCTGCTACATGTCCAATTAGCAAAGCAACAGCTGTATGTTACTCTCTGGGGCCTCTTATTTCCCAGCCATTGTTTTTTGATGACATTTACAGTATCAGGTATGTACTCCCTACTGCAGAGTGGGCCTCAAATTGAATAAGAAAGCATTTGGTTACCTCTACCCCTGAAGTGGCAGGTTGATATCATAGCACCCAGCGTCCACAACTGGTTAAGAACACTGGTGATTTCTCTCCTCTGTGTAGCATCTTTGGGTACTATGAACTCTAGCCATAAGTCAAAGAACTCCCAGTGAGTTTCAGGTTAATTTCCTTGTGGTCTAGTGTCCAAAGTGTGCGGTATCTTTAGCAATTTGGTCTTATTATGTAATTTTGGTGAGTAACCAAGAGCAATGGCAAATTTCTGTATTTTTGGGGGGAGTCACTGGTCCCTTCTTGATCAAGAGAGGATGGTATCATTACTGTGGTAACATTATCACAGGTGTATGTATGTTTTCAAGCTTATCAAAATATATGTATTGTGTATAAATTTATGCAGTGTCTGCATATCAATTATACATTCATAAAGCAGGAGGATATCTTCCAGGCTATGACCTAGAAATTGAACCAAAATTACTTAAAAATAATTATGACAGAGGGCAACAAGAGGAAGTACACCAAATGCGGGGCTTGCTTCAGCTGTTCACCTTGAAGATAAGAAACGCAAACATATAGCACATTTAGAGGCATATGAATGCTAGTTCAAAACAGAAAGAGAAATTCTTTGTCCTGAGAATATGATACCGAATTAAAATTAGTTATACTCTAATTTTATGCTATGTACAAAAATAACTCTAATCACAATTACTATAACTACTTCTTCAAAGCAGCCACCATTTCTTATGATTCCACCACAGATCAGGCAGACCAATAAGCATTTTGCATGCATTATTCTTGTTTAATTGCCATTCATCCTGGTGAGGTGGATACTATTTTTATCCACAGGTTAGAAATGGAGAATCTAGGTCACTAATAGTTTCAGCAGTATGGACAAGGTCACACAGCATATAAGTGCCAGAGCCAGGATGTAAACCCAGGGATATCTCCAAGCATGGGAAACAATGACAAGAGTGACTGTGCGACTCATCTGGGACTGAGATCTCTACCTCATTTACTTCTATATTGTTCACTTTTGAAAGGAATTTGGTTATGTCTCTTTCTTACAGCTTTAAAGATGCTAATGCCACCAATTATATGTGACATTCTTGAAACTTCTTTAGTGTGAATTAGGAAGAAATAGTTAACATTTAACATAAATGCATATTAAATGTGAATATAGTTCATGATATTCTACCACTTTGTATGAAAGATACTACACAAAGATTCATTATCTGTGTAGCATAAGACTGTGTAGTATAATTTATGGCAAAATGTACTCTATGTAAGTATGTAAGTAACAAATCCACATTACAAAATTTGAGAATAACACTAGTACAGTGAAATTAATAATCACTATGTATCAAACAGTAATGTGTATTGTGTCTTTTATAGTATTAATTCTTATACAAATAATATAAGGTAACAGCTATACAGTCCAATATGTACAGATGAGGAAACTGATGTTCAGAAACAATAGACATATTCTGTCAAAAGCCACCCACCCAGTAAGCATGAGAACTAGACTAAAAATTTACCATTTGTCTTACCAGAGACAGTTATTCACACACATAAAAAAAAAATCTAAGTAGCATAGTTAATTATTGAGAAGTACAAGAAAGGAAGAAATTTTTCTACCAGACTAAAAAGAAAAAATATATATCAAGTATGAATGTTTATTATTATGTAAAGTTTAGTTATACTTGGAAGTAAACTTGATATATCAAAATGGAAACTTGCAAGACATTAGAACAGGAACATTTGCATTACAAAGGTTTCTTTCCTTCACAAAGAATTATTACAGGTTTCCTCTAAATAACAGTCATTTTCATTGAATTTAGAATATGATTGGATCTCTCCCAAAAAGTAGGAAAGAAATGAATGTACACATAATTTGAGTAATATGACTATTTTATGCAACAGGATACAACTTTACCACATCCCATATGCAAACCTGGAAGTTTCAAACAAATGCTAAACCAACAAGAAAAGAGGAAACATCTTAGTAATGTCCATACCAAACCCCTTTATTATATAGATGAGGAAATGGAGACTCTAGAGATGCAATTAGACTCATGATACAACTAGTTTTGCTATGTTCGTTAATGGTTTGCTGATCTTTTGGTACCCATTCCAGGTTTCTTTTAGCTTCACCTACCCATTACTTATCAATTAGAAACAAATATAATATCAATAAACATTAGGTGAGATATTCTAATTTTCTATTTTATTGTTGAGGATGATTCAGAAGATATGAAATATCCCATATTAACTTGGATACTGCTATTATACCAATTCAAGTGCCACTTATTTCTCACTTCCAATTGTCCTACCTTGTTAGTATCCCCAGGATGTGTGTGTGTGTGTGTGTGTGTGTGTGTGTGTGTGTGTGTGTGTGTGTTAAGAAAGTATTTGCTTGGCTCTGTGACAATGTTCCTTTATCAATGGAGACTTACATGCTTCCATATGACATCAAACGGAGACAGTTGCTTTGCATAAGTGGCTCAGAAAAGCTTTCTGTTTCAATTCATAGAGGCGGATAGATTTATTATGTAACTTATCAGATTGATGCTTATCAAAGGTCAAAGGTAAAACTCACTGTTTTCACTCCTGATTTGTCTGAAGAATAATATAAGCAATAAATAAGTGAAGTCTGAAAATAAACGATAAACTCCCAAGAAAAATTTTTCATGTGGATGATCATAGATGAAGTGTAAGCATTTATTCTCGTGGATTGCAGTGGATGTAATAGCCTAGAGCCTATGTGATTGGAATTTCTATCAAGTCAGTACAGGTCTTCAGTCTTAGAGGTGTTTGACTCATGCCATTTATATTTTGATCTGGTTCATTAAACATATAATTTATTGGTTATTAAAATGCCCTGCAGTATTTTTCCATTATAGAAAAGATACAAGAAGTGATTTATACAGCTTGTATGTAAATTGATACGTGTCATAAAGACAAAAATTTTAATTTGTTTCTAAATAGTACTTTTTTACTATCGAAACTGTTTACAGCTTTCAAAGCCTAACCACACTGAAAACTTGATTAAATTGGTCAGTTGTACTGGTCTGGATGCAAAAATCTGCCATCCTAAAACTGGTTGCTCTAGATGGTACATACTACTATTTTAGCCGTTAGCCTATTCCCCTGTACAGATTGACACATAAAAATGGACAGAACTAAAAAAATGGACAGAACTAGAAAAAGAAAGTGTCTTTGGCCACCTGAGGTTACATATTTCCCTCAATAGTCATTTCTCGCTGCAGCACATGCAAGATGGCAAATCAAAGGAAGGACAAAATTGGTGAAAATGAAGGACAAACGCAATAGGATATTTGGCGGAAAGCATCTCTTTTATATTTTATCTATTGATCATAAACAGAAATCCCAGCGCAGAGGTTATAGTTCTGGATCATCAAATCTCATCTTCACTTATAGTGGCTTCCCGAAGTATTCCTCCCCAAACACCCATGTTTGCTTTTTCTAAGCAGAATATTTCACGGCATAAAAGAGAGCTGGAAAAGGTCAACTAGAGATGAAAATCTCTTGCAGTACTAATGACTTTTTCAATCATATTTCTCCTTTGAATACATATAGCTTCATTCCTTCCAGAATGTCCCTCGTTTGCGTTTCACTTCTCCCTTGGTTGCAATGCTAGAGCTATGCATACCTTGATTTGAAGACCAAAAAAAGGCTTAGCATTCCAGAGACATAATGACAATAAATAAGCATTTGTTGTGTTCTTTAGCATTTTATTGTTAAATTCTCCACATATTTAGAGCTCTTCTATTCCAGATATTATTTTGCACGGAGATTTTAACATCATTTAGACTCCAGCAATATTCTGAGGAGCTGCAAATTCTGCTACTTCGCCTTCTATAGCCATAAACTCATTCACCCTACCCATCCTAATGGGGTTAGATTAATGAAGCTTTCAAAAGTGCAGCATTTGGTGAAAATTAGAGAAGTACCTGAAGGACTGGTTATTTGCTAATTCACTAGCAAATGAGGTTGTGATTTTGGATGCTGACTAGCATGTATGTAATATCCTGCTGTAGTGCCTTCAAGATGCACCACATTCAACTCTCTATCATCCACACTAATGAAGGGAAGCAATAAAGCTGATAATGTAAAGCAGCAGGTGACTTCCCCATTCCCTCATTAACCTAGGGAGTAGAGAAAAAGGGATCTCCTCATTAACCTGGGATGTAGAGAGAAAGGAATGTAAGAGCTGCTGAAAAAGAGGGGTGCAACATGAATCTTATTTCTTAAAGGTTGAAAAGGTAAAAAACCAAATAGGAATGAGTTGTCTTTGAAAAGTGCCTACCTTGCCTGTTACTGCTCCCCTCCTAAACTAGTCTCCCTGCTAATCTCTTAGCTGCCCAGCATGCCTAGACAGCTATTTCTCCTGTTCTCTCCAAAGAGCCTTGTGCTCTGCATGCTTCCGTGCTCTAATACCCATCCCAAATCAAAGCATACCTGCTTTGTGTTGCATTCCATTTCATCACTGTTCGATGGCTCCCAAGGTGATATAGCACACATGCTGCCATTCTTCCCCCATGTGCCCGTGGCAGATCACATTAATCAAATATGCCACTTTTTTGCTGATCCTGGAGTCAGCTTCAAAGCTATTATCAACAGTCCAGGCAGTCATTACTGCTACAATGAAGCTGGGGGAAAAAAGGATGTGATAAAAGTTATCCAATGTGGATAGAAAGGTGCTTTCACAGTTTGACAAGAGTATCACAAGTATTTGCCGGGAAGCCATAGACACATTTCCCAACAAGTCAGAAGGAAGGTACATGGATTTTGACTGTCACTGTAGTTATGAGCTAACATTAGAAAAGTGAAAACAAGAACTAAAGCATTCTAAACGTTTCTTCTGTTTGATGTAGAAAGTAACAGAATTGACAGACTTTTTTTAATTTGCTATGTTAAAATTAGCATGTTTGAAAAGTTAAGTAGCCACTAAACTTTATATTTAAAAATTAATTAGTTCAGCCCACATTTCTATAAGAATATATGAACACTTAAAATAGAGAAATAGAAAATGGGAAATATATTGCATAATTAAATGAAGCCCATCATATATATATATATATGCACTAAACTCTCAGGCTGGAAGATGAAGATTGCCCAAATAATAGGTAACTAGAAAATTCAGTCAGTAAGAGAACTTGCAGGCGAGCCGGGCAACCTGAGTTTGATCCCTGGGACCCACAAGGTAGAAGGAGAGAAACAATACCCAAAAGTTGTCATCTGATCTCTACACATATGACATGAAACACACAAACTTATGCATACACCACACATGCATGAGTGCACACAAATACACAGACCCAATAAATAAATAATAACATTTTAGAACAATATTGTACAGATGAACCTTTATGAACTCTCATGATGTGTTTTTTTCCTCATGTATACAAAACAATTAAAATTAAACAAAACAATCAGGCGATGGTAGCACACACTTCTAATCCCAGCACTGGAGAGGCAGAGGCAGGTGGATCTCTGTGAGTTTGAGACCAGCATGGTCTACAGAGAGAGTTCCAGGACAGCCAGGGCTGGTATTCAGAGAAATTCTGTCTCAGAATAAACAAACAAACAAATAAATAAATAAATAAATAAACAAAGAAACAAAACATCATATTATAGTACAATAGTGCTTCCAAAAAAGGAGGCTGTAGGTACTTTAGTACATGACAAGATAGACTCTAATGTAAAAAGAAAAATAATTCATATTTAAAACACCCATTTTCCACAGGTTAACAGGCTCACAACTTCAGAAAGATAAAACAATTCCCATCTTCTCTTTGTTGATCAATAATTCTCCCAAAAATTAAGATGATGATAGAAGTCTTTGATTACCATCCTGGACATGTGTGATCTTGTCTGATGGAGTTCACAGGAGAGTGGAAAGTAGGGTGTTCCTCAGGATCTACTTAGCCCTTGGCAATGTGGACAGAGAATAAGAAGAGGCCACAACAGGTCGTCTTCTACAGAGCTGGGGATGAGACTAGGGAACTGTACATAGAGGAGAGGAAGGAGAGTGAAAATCTAAGGCTCATCTAACTGCTTTGCTGGCCTGCTTGCTTCTCTGGCAGGCTAACTGGAGGGATCCTAATGAATGCCTGCTGGTGTTGAGGACCTACGTAAGTAATGAGTGAGGGGAAGGAAGTTTTGGGGGAAAGATCTCTGTGTTTCATTGAGGCAGGGCAAGAGGGGAAGGGAGGGTGCAGAAGGTGGTCTGATACTGAGGTGAGGATTAGACTGTGGTACTGGGTTTGGAGGAACAGAGAGGGAAAAATCTGCAGGTAGTTTCCTGGCTTCCCTGGCCAGCATATATACAGCTTTTGTATAAATTTGAAAACATAAACAAACACATTTCCAGAAAAATATAATTTGCAAACTTCATACAACAAAAAATACAAAACCTGAATAACCCTACACTCATTAATAAATTTGATTCATGGAAGTAAAAAATACCTCCAATGAAGAAATTCGACAAAGACAGGATTTTGATATTTCTAAATCTATACATACTCTTGATTAATTTTCCTTGTCTCAAGTACCATTTATGTAAGAACCAGACAAAAGCACTCAAAAAGAACTTGTGAGTCTTTTGTTCCTGTCACTTTTCACACAATGATAAAGAATAGACCATTCGTCCTCATGCATGGGTAATGATGTCAATTATATTATTTATGTTTTATGATATCTATAGTTGGAAAAACAAAAAAAATATTATAATGATAAACTTGAGACCAACTTGCCATAAGGGTCTCTGATAACAGTGAGCCAAAATATTTGCCTTGGGATTTTACTGGCAAATAGTCATGAGTCCCCTCTCATATTTCCCCCGGTGGTTAAATAGAACCTCTAATGCTCTTTTGTTTAACTTACCCTCCTTCTCTTGACTCAAGATTAAATTATCCAGAGTTCATGTAGAATCTGGTAGTCTAAAATATTTCGACATTATTCATTCTTCAGTTTTTATAACTACACTTTCATATACCCCTGACCTTTGTCCTGTCACAGAGAAAACACTCCACTGGGCTGTTTCCCATCTCCCATCATTTCATTCCATCAGTTATTTGCATTTTATCCTGTATCTTCAGTATCACTTTTCTGTGTATTATTTTTCACCTCAGAAATTTTCCTTTAAAGGCATCATCATCTACCAATTCATTTAGGCAAAAAAAAATCTGGTGTGGGGTTTTTGATTCTTCACTTTTCTTTCCTCCCTGTGAGCCTCTAACTTCATACAAAAAAAACATAAGTTGCTAACTATCTTCTCTGAAAGTTGCTCATACTTTCCCAGAACCCAGAAGAAAATTATATCTTGGACTCAGACTGTATCCAGATGCCAACAATATCTTTTACTAGAATTATGACCTTATGAAAATAAGCCTCTCCAAATCTTGTTTCCTCACTTGTTCCATTTGATATTATCTTGATACTGTATCATAATACCTGACAAAGGCATTGAAAGGAGTGGTTTGTTTTGATTTTATGATTCATCATTTAGCTCATCAGGGCAGAGAAAGACTGACTACAAGAGCACAAGGCAGTTAGTCACACTCCATCCACACTCAAGGAATAAAGAAAGGAGAATGGTAGTACTCTGTCTGCCTTCTGCTTTCTCTGGAATCTAGGACTGCCATCAGTGGAGTGGTGCTGCCTGAGTTTACAGTGGCTCTTCCCATCTCACTAAACTCAGTCTAGAAAGGTATATCTCCTAGTTGATTCTACATTCTGTCAAATTGACAACTGATCTTAACAATCATACCTGTAAAATGTCGATTATAAAGTTTGATTTGTGGAGCTCATTACTATGATTAAGTGAGAATGTGGATACAAAACATTCAATCCCGTGCCTTTTCCATTGCAGGCACTCAGTCAATGTGAAACTTTCTTTTTCTTTATAACTTTGCTGCCTATGTTACTTGAACACAAATTTGATTCTTTTATGAAAACACTTTGGAGGTTGCAAAATCAAACCCCATTAATTTGAGAGATAAAATCTCTTCATAAATTGACCACCCATTCATGTTTTGATTCTTACCTCAAATCCTTAAATAAATAAAATGAATTGATCTTATCTTTTTTTCAATATCCAAAGACTAACAATAGAGTCAGGTTCAATTTTGGAACTCTTAAAACACACACAAAATATTCATTTAGGTATACATTTAATTTTTGAATCTGATCCAGTTTGCAATTAAAAAATAATATTTGAAAATTCCTTGAGCAGATTTTCCTGGGAAGAATAGAATGCTATTAAATTAAGGGGGAAATGGGACTTCTATTTTGACATGTTTCTTATTTTGTGAACATATGCATCATCAGGTGTTGATTTACTCTGAAGCTTCTTAAACAGATGCTATAATATCATGTCTTGATAAAATCGTACCTAAGTTAATCATGAAGGATGGATTAAAAGGCAATAAATGGCAGGTAATGCAAAACTCAGACATCAATGTTACACAGCAAACATTACCAATAGCCAGCCTAATTTTCTCGTATAATCTTGGTAGTGTCCCTTTGTATTTGGTAAGGACTTTTCTTATAAGCTCTCAAAATAATTAAATACGTTGCCTTATTTTATTTTTTTTACTACAAAGTCTCTGGGAGGCAAGGAGAAATTATAAAATTATAACTCAGGCAATTAAAAAGTTGAACCATTTGTATACTTTTGATGCTTTTCAATGTCAAATAATTCTGCTTTGACTCTGCTGGGGCT
The DNA here is from genome assembly GCF_903992535.2 of Arvicola amphibius. Classification (NCBI taxonomy): domain Eukaryota; kingdom Metazoa; phylum Chordata; class Mammalia; order Rodentia; family Cricetidae; genus Arvicola; species Arvicola amphibius. The sequence continues at coordinate 83,097,396 of NC_052065.1, read as the reverse complement.
GCTAAGCACTATTGATGAAAATCATACAGCTGGATTTATAGATTAACAGTAGTCACTGTGGACACCCAAACAATGTTGACTGCAAGTCTTTGCTGACAATGATCTTGATTTTCTGTCTTTCTACATTGTTTAAAATTGTCAAGCCTGATCGCAAACTCACTAGGTAGCTGAGGCTTGTTTTGAACCCTGTATCCTCCTGAATCTATATCTCCAATCCTGAGATTATGCATGTGCCACCATGTCCAAGCTGTGTTTTCAAAATTGATAATAAAATGTGTTCACATTACACTTATACAAAATGTACACATACATATGTGTGTATCTACAAAATGGGCATACTAGTATAGTAATGAATATATAAAATTAAGTGATACAACATCCCAATGATGAAAGAGGACTTCATTGTATTGCTTCACCTCTGCTTTTGTGAATTTTGCTTGGGAACATATCCACTCTGACATTCTCTCCTCTTCAATTAACATGATGTAAAATATCTACTTACTTATTTCTTCTGTCTTGTGCATGAGATTCTACCATCAAAAAGCACTCTAATACCACAATTTGGAGTTTAGGAGATTTGTATTGTATAATACAACTTGATCATAGCTATTCAATTCAAACAAGATAGCATCCAGACCTCATTTCCTGTCTCAGTCAAACCCTCCAGAATCGTTCCTGTGAACAAGCTTAATAATACATTTATCTGATCTGTATTTGAAATTTGGCCATACTTGTGACATTACACGTTATTTTTTTCATATCACTGTTGTATCTGCTAAAGTATTATTCCCAAGAAAATAGGTATTATGATGGTTAATACTGTCAATTTGATAGGATCTGGTTAAAGCCTCTTGGTATGTCTGTGCTGGTTCCCTGATTTGGTTAGACTCTTGGCATACCTATGAAGGATTAACTAGATTAGGTTTACTCTGCGTGGGGCCATTCCATGGACTGGGTTTCTGAACCGAATTTACAAAAAAGAAAAAAAGAAAAGAAAAGAAAAGAAAAGAAAAGGAAAGGAAAGGAAAGGCAAAGAAAGAAAGAAAGAAAGAAAGAAAGAAAGAAAGAAAGAAAGAAAGAAAGAAAGAAAGAAAGAAAAGAATGAATGCTCGGTGCTAGCTTTCATTTCTTTCTGCTTTTTGCCTGTGCTAGTTTACCCTGTTTTCTTTGGTTTTTTTTTTTTTTTTTTTTTGAGATAGGGTCTTTCTATATAGCCCAGACTGTCCTGAAACTCACTATGTAGACTAGGCTAGTCAAACTCACAAAGACTGTTCTTGCCTTTGTCTCCAGAGAATGCTGGAATAAAGAAATGCACCATCACACTTGCCAACTGTGGTGGTTTGAATGAGAAATGTTCCCCATAGGCTTAGTAAATACTTGGTTCACAGTTGGAAGTGCTTTTTGGCAAGGTGGTGTAACCTTGCTGGAAGAAGTATGTCATTGGGATTGGGCTTTGAGAGTTTGTAGCCTCCCCCTTCTTTCATTTTACTTTCTTTGCTTTCTACTGTGTTTAAGGATGTGAGCTTTCAGCTTCGTGATCTTGCCTTTGTGCCTTCTTCTTGCTGCTATGCCTGCCAACCCTAATGGACTCAGCCCTATGGAACCATAAGCCAAAACAAACCCTTTTCTCACTAGGTTTCCTTTTGTCACAGTCTTTTACCACAGCAACAGAAAAGTAACTAATACACTGCCTGAAGATGAAAAGTAGCCAGGTACCTCAAGCTCCCTACAATATTACTTCTTCACCGTAATGGACTTTCCCCCTCAAACTGTGAGCCAAATTTAACACTTTCACTTATAAATTGCCTTTGCCATGGCATTGTATCATAGCATCAGAACAGGAAAGTAATACAGGTACATTGTTCATTCTATATATAAAATGTCTAACCTGTACATGAGCCATAATAGGTTATCAACTCTGAATTCATAATTATCTACATGAAATGACACTGTAATTTGTCTACAATTAACATGATGAAAAATAGGCAAGTTTTTGTTGTGTGTGTTCAGTAGCAATGATAGCAGTGTTTGGATATTTGATCAGAGTTATGAGAAAGTAAACTGAAACCCCCTCCAGTGGCTCTCCACTCGCACTGCTTTGGCATTACTTCCCTGACCTTCTCTGGAAATATTTTCTCTTTGGATTACCCTTATCAAGTCAGAATGAACCATTTCTTCTTCCTAGTTGAGACTGAGCATGAAAATCCCACATTTTGTACAAGCTTTTTCTTCTTATACATTCTCCACATACCTCTCACCTCTTTCAAGTCTTCATTTAACATGACCTTTTCACAAGCCACCCTATCCTAATGATCCGACTGCATATCATATCCCTATGCATATGTGCCCTGTGGCCTGCCACTCTCAACTTTACCTTCTGTGTCCTTTTTATTTAAAGGCACATTGCATATCCTACCATATCATATACATTTAGCCCTCTATAGTTGCAGGATCTACCACCCATAAATCAAAAATATTGAGAAATAATGCTGCATTTCTAATAAATATGTACAGACCTCTCTCATCCTAAAGAGTACAGCATGGAAATTATTTAAATAACATTTATAATGTATATTATTGTAGTGATGAGGTGAGCAGGCCTGCTTTTCGTCCCACCTGACTCCCACACGGCTAGCTTTACACCCGAAATAACAACACACAAATTGTATTCATTTAAACACTGCCTGGCCATTAGCTCTAGCCTCTTACTGGCTAACTCTCACATCTTCATTAACCCATTTCTATTAATGTGTGTAGCACCACGAGGCGGTGGCTTACAGGGAAGATTTTAACCTATGTCCAACTTGGGCCCAAGCTCATGAAGTCTGCCTCACTGCCTTCTACCCAGCATCCTTTTCTGTTTACTCCACCTACCTATTTTTCTGTCCTATCAAAGGGCCAAGGAAGTTTCTTTATTAACTAATGAAAGTAACACGTAGACAAATGACCCTCCTCCATCATATTATAAGCAATCTAGAAATGGTTTAAAGTATATAGTGGGGATGGAAATAGGTTATTTGCAAATACTATGCCATTTCATATTAATAGGTTGTACATCTACAAATATGGTGTTTTCAGGAGACCCTAAGACCAATGGATACTGAAAGATGACTACAATACATTCTTTATACTTGTAGATTATCATTGTGTCTGCTCTCATCAGAATGATAAAGTAGGAGGTAAATTTTTAAAATTGTTTTTATTGAGCTATACACTTTTTCTGCTTCCCTCCCTACCTCTCCCCTCCTCTTCCATGCTCTCCCATGGTCCATGCAATTTACTCAGGAGATTTTTGTCTTTTTCTACTTCCCATGTAGAGTAGATCCATGTATGTCTCTCTTATGATCCTCTTTGTGGTCTAGGTTCTCTGGGATTGTGAATTATAGGCTAGTTTTTCTTTGCTTTATGTCTAAAAGTCACTTATGAGTGAGGACATATGATATTTGTCTTTCTGGGTCTGGGTTACCTCACTCAATATGATTTTTCTAGATCTATCCATTTGCCCACAAATTTCAAGGTGTCATTATTTTTTCTGCTGTGCAGTATCCCATTGTGTAAATGTATCATGTTTTCTTTATCCATTCTTCAGCTGAGGGGTGTTTAAGTTGTTTCCAGGTTCTGGCTATGACAAATAATGTAGCTATAAACATAGTAGAGAACATGTCCTTGTGGTATGATTGAGCATCCTTTGTGTATATACCCAAAAGTGGTATTGCTGCATCTTAAGGTAGGTTGTTTCCTAATTTTCTGAGAAATCACCATACTGATATTCAAAGGGGCAGTATCGGTTTTCACTCCCACCAGTAATGGAGGAGTGTTCCTTTTACCCCACATCCTCTCCAGCATAAGTTGTCATCAGTGTTTTTTTTTAAATCTTGGCCATTCTTAAAGGTGTAAGATGGAATCTCAGAGTTGTTTTGATTTGCAATTCTCTGATGACTAAAGATGTTAAGCATCTTAAGTGTCTTTCAGCCATTGTAGATTCTGTGGGCTGCTGTTTTGTTTTATTGATCATATCATTTGCTTTACAGAAGTGTCTCAGTTTCAGCAGGTCCCATTATTAATTGTTTCTCTCTGTGTCTATGCTGTTGGAGTTATATTTAGGAAGTGGTCTCCTGTGCCAATGTGATCAATTGTATTTCCCACTTTCTCTTCTATGAGATTCATTTTGGTTGGTTTTATGTTGAAGTCTTTAATCCATTTGAACTTGAGTTTGTGCATGGCAATAGATATGGATCTATTTTCATTTTTCTACATGTTGATATCCAATTATGCCAGTACCATTTGTCGAATATACTTTCTCTTTTCCATTTTATATTTTTGCTTCTTTGTCAAAAATCAGGTGTTTGTAGGTGTATGGATTGATATCCAAGTCTTCTATTCAGTTTCTTTGGTCCTAAGAGGTAAATTTTGTTGTTCATTCTGACATCACTGACATAGATGGTTTCTGGCATGTAGAAGTAGCTCAATAAAACATGTAAGGAATTTAATTATGATATATTAGCATATGGATATTAGCACATGACATGCATGTGTAACTATACACACACACTAAAAATGCATCTTTCTGGAGAGGCAGAAGTTTGAACCATAAAAACAAGCTCTCATTTCAGCAAGTAGATTGAGGAATAGCTGATGCTAGATCTCATAGCATGATTTTCCTCCCACTACAAAATCGCCCAAACATTATAGTTTTGCAATTCCAATTTCAATAATGTTATATAAAAGTAGACAGGCATCTTGCAACATATATAAAGGATTCATTGAGACATGGAACTGTAGTAGGAACTGCTTTCATTCCTGGCTGCCCAGACTCAAAATAACCACTCAGAAAGTATATTATTTAAATCACTGCTTGGCCAATCACTTAATCATATTGCTAGCTAGCTCTTATGTCTTTGGTTAACCCATTTCTATTAATCTGTGTATCACCACGTGGCTGCGGCTTACTGAGTAAAGTTACATCCAGCATCCAGCATCTGTCTCCGGAGGGGCTACATAGCTTCTACTTGACTCCCATTCCCTTTATTCTCTCTCTCTCTCTCTCTCTATATATATATATATATATATATATATATATATATATATATATACATATATATATATATATATTTCAGCCTGGCTATATTCTGTTAAACCATCTACTAAAGCAGCTTCTTTATCATTAACCAATAAAAGCAACACATAAACCGAAGGACTTCACACACATCAAACAATGTAGAGCACATTGTTTTCAATAGAAATTTAGTTATAGTTAAATGAAGATGCTCTTTACAAACTGGTATCTGCTCTTTTGATCTGTAGTGGACCCCCCAAAAGCTCATATGTTGAAGGTGTTGTACTCATCCTGTTATGAATTGGAATGAAATCAAATCTTTAAAAGATGGAGTCTACTTACAATGATGTTAGTGTTTAGTTAATTCTCTATTGTAATGACCAAAGTGACTTATAAAAGAAAACATTTAATTTGGAGGTTTGCTTAAAGCATTGCGTCAGGCAGGCAGGCACAGTGATGGAGCAATAACTGGGAGCTTATAATTTGATCTGCAGTCAGAAGGGACAGAAAATAGAACTATACCTAGCCTACCCTCAGTGAAGCACCTCCTCCATCAAGGCCATACCTCCTAATTCTTCCTAAACTGGGAACCAAACATTTATATATATGAGCCTATGGTGAACATTTTCATTCACATGGCCATAGTTAGTCTTCAGAATATATGCGTTGGAATGACACATTTTAGTCTGCTTATCCCTCGCTTGCTCTCTCTCTCTCTCTCTCTCTCTCTCTCTCTCTCTCTCTCTCTCTCTCTCTCCCCCTCTGTTTAACTTATTCCCACTGTTTATGTTTACTCAGCATGCAGTACTGTCAAATTATATTGTGCTACTACAGGTCCAAAGCAACAAGTTGATGAATCATGGACTGAAACCTTGAAAACCACAATGTGAAATAAAAATTCCATTCTAATAAATTGTTTTTCTCAAGTATTTTATCACAATAACATAAGTCTAACAAATGCCCCAACTCTAACATAATTCAATACATGTTCATATGAGAAAGGGAAACACATCTGAATATAAATGTATAAAATCATCTTAATTATATTTAATAGCATTTCTGTGTATAATATGCATTCATAGACAAAAATCTAGAAGACAAGCTTTTATTTTTAATGTTTTAGAGGCATAAATTCACTGTTAAAAATTACAAGAAGACAATAACACAATATACCCACATATCATTTACATGGATTCAGGTAGTAGTATTTTATCCCATTTCATTTATTGTTTGCTATTTCCTTCCCATGTGCATACAGCCACACACACACACACACACACACACACACACACACACACATACATACACACACACGCACAAACACACATACAAGATAGTATTATCTTTTTCTGAAAAGCAACTGATTGTTCCAGCTCCTTCATATTTCTAACTGAATACCAGGATGATAACTAATACTGTATCCTGGGACACCTCCAACACTTAATCAGAAAGGTGTGATTTCTTTATCAATACAAACTAAAGTCTTTTCAAGACTATAGAACCTTCTCATTAAGTCAAAAAGATGTTTTTGTAACCTTTGGTTTGGGCTTGTGGAGAATTCTTAAAAACTAACAAACTCCCTCTACTGTCCTGATATAGTCATTGTTCCATTCCATCCATCATAAGAAAAGAAGAAATACAAGCTTTTAGGAGACTACCAGACTGTCCTTTGGAGCATGTCAGTGAATCCCACCTGGCAACCCTCCCCTCATACTCTTTTCATCCTTGTGGTGATCAGAAGCCAGCACCATCTCAAATTTGAGTACCATAATTGATCCTAGTATAGTCAACCTAATTATTGGACAGCCTTAGCAGACAGCTGCAACTAGACAGGAGTGAAGCATGACCAGAGCCTAGAAAATGCAGTTTTCTTCCTCAATGCCTGTAGAATTTTTTGTGTGTGTGCCTGCATAAACATTGTGGGAACTTAACAAAAGTCTTGATTTCTAAATTTCAGAGATTGAAAATAGCTATATTTTCTTCTAAAATAAATAAAACAAATGGTTAACTATAACATTTAAAGATGAATTGAATGTATTTAGAGTCGATTGCACAGGGCTTAGAACTTCCACTGCATTAGCTCTTTATTGAGAAAAATAATTTTGAAAATTTATTCATAGAGTCATTAAGAAAGTGTTTATTGTGCCACTTGAAGATAATCTGTAAAATCACTAGCTTTTTTTATAAAACCTTTACATCAGAAAAGTAGAGACTACAGTCACCAAGAAGTCATTATTGTCACAAGTTAAAATTCCATATATGTAGTATATATTAGCTTTTTTCATTAAGAAAATTATCCTATTATCTATTCGGTATATAATACAGATTAAGGCTATTAGGGCACATTTTCTAAGGTTATATTAATAGAAAAATAAACTAATTTAACCACCTACAAAGTACTCTATTGAAACATAGCACCATAGTGCTAAAAGTGTAAAATAATGCTGAAAATGATTGGACCCTTATTTCTGTCTTCACTGGGACAATATGGCAATATGGAATCGGGAAATTTCTCAACATTAGCAAGACACTACACAGTGGGTGGGTTGTAAATGGGTGCAATAATCAGTTAACTGGAGTAAGCTGTAAGGCACTTTTAAAGACCAAGAACAGAAATCCTGACATATTAATAATTCTTCTATTACAGGAGCCCTGCAGGTACAAATGGTGCCTGCAGATGACTGCTATTCTGTCTTTCTTGGCTCAAGCTTTTGTCAAGGCTTTCTTTGTTAAACTTAGTCACAAAAACAGAGAGAGAAGCCAGGATGAAGAGAAAGTTTCCAAGTATAAAGTTAAAGGTAAATACACAATATCTCCAAAGAGTTTGTGCTCAATTTCAGGAGACTTGTCATACACACACACACACATACACACATACACACACACACACACACAGTGTCTAGTAGAATGATACATATTAAGTCTGTGGACAGCAGTACACTAAGTCACTATGTTATGGGTAAGTGCCTAAGTCCAAAAGAGAGAAAAAGGAGTAGATATGAAAACTATGCAAGTACTTCTATAATATTTTTACTTGCATAATCCATTACATTAATGTCACCCCACTCATACCCACAACTATTGGCTAGTACTCATGGCAAATATCTTTCAAAGTTTGGTGATAGAAACTGATAAACACTTTCTTTAGTCATTACATAATCCTTCCACTTGAGAATTTTTTGTTCCATTTTTGTAAGAATTGGAAAGTCAGGGTGACCCTAGTACTCCTATAACAAATGATAGATTAACAATTCAAAAGCATAATAGATTTATTAACTTACATAAAATCCATATAGAATTATGAAATGCAAGGACCATATAGCTGAATCTGAAATATTGTCTTCATGGTGGAGAGACAAATGGAGGGAGCAGGAACTGATCACAAATCAGGTGAGTATAAGCAGCACAGCAAGCAAAACTTTCAATATTAGACAAGGCAGGTCTCCCAGGTAATCTCTGAACTACAGTCAGAAGACTAGGTCTTAAAAGTTTATCTGGGCCTAATGATAGTTTGTTTTCCTGCTGTCTCTGTGTTTAACCTTTCCTGGTTATTTGACAAGATTTCTAAATAGATAATGAAAAAACAGTGGTAGATCTTTTTGAACAGTTTCTTGAGTCACTCCAGGAAATTTTGGAGACAGATCCCCTCTATGTGCTTGGAGTGGAAACAGTCAAGGTTAGACCTTGACTCTGAGACAGTTACTTCAGCTGAACACAACAAAGCACTACATGTTTCTGGTATCATTTTCTAAGCCCCAAGATTATATTTGGAACATAAGAACCACTACCAAAATCTACAGGCAGTTATAAAATGGTACCTTCTATCTTGCCAGAGATCATGTACTGATGCTTCTCTTCTGTCAGAAAAAAAAAATGTGTTTTAATAAATTAGACCGCAGTATTAGGTCTTAATTTTAAGTAAATGCTTTTAAAGGATTAAAAAAGTTTAACTATTTGCAGTGTGTTTCAAATATGACATATTATACTTTAAAAAATAAAAATGTGAAAAATGCTTAACCCATGCCACAACTGAACATGTATATTAAACATTTATATTTTACATTAATTGTATTCATCTCTTTTTGTTTATTTGGAGACTGGGGGACTGGAGTAAAAAGATTTTCTCCATTCTTGCTTTGCAACTATATTCTGTTTCAAAATCACTGAATATAAAAATATAAACCACTTAATTTTATCAGCACTTTATTTCAATATGTGAGAACTCTAAATCTCCATTTTAAACCTAGTATCACACTAATTTGTATCACACTAATAGGTATCAAATTAATTTGTTTAATGAAATTTAAAATATATTCTGTCTCACCTAAATTGTTCAACAACTACATGTGACCATGTGACTAGCAGCTCTTATAATGTATGCACAGCATTAACAACCTTCCAGATAGTTCTGTGGGGTCTCACAGTTCTGGAGGTTCAAATGAATATTGAATGATCCTCATTACCTGCACACTTCTCTGATTCTTCTATTCTAATCATTATTGCTGATTATAGACAGATGAATTTGTTTGCCCATTTATTAGAAAAATCTGACTCATTACAGCAGAGAAAATTCACAAGAAAATGATTTATAAAGATCATTTCCCATTATAATTTATTTATATTATACTAATACAGTAATTATATTGCTTCAAAATATGTAAGCCTTAAATGTCAGTTGGTTGAAATGGTCAATAGATAAGATGTTACATCAAAGAAATTTTCATCTGAGGCTTAAGTAATTAAACATTTCATTTTAACTCACTTAATTATATTATTTTTTGGTGAAGTATAGGAGCCCATTTCCCTGTCTTATATTTTAATTATAATTAAATTGTCTTTTGAATGCTAATACTTTTCTAGAAGCTGTTTGTTCTGTCAATCTATGATCCATCTAAAATGAACTGGAGAATGAGTTGTGGCTTTAGTCAGTGATCACTCAGTATGTAACCTGAAAGTTGGATTTGTAACTAAATATTTTATATATGGGTTATTTTATAATAATTTGCCTGATCATCTAATATATTGGGTTTCAAAGACAAAAATGTGAGGTTTCTAACAAGGGGGAGAGGAACTAGGTACTGGTCATCCAAACTTTTGCTAAAATTGGGGCCCAGTGTTGTGCCATGCACTTTTAAACCCAGCCCTTTGGTGGCTGAGGTAGACAGATCTCTGTTAAACTGAAGCCAACCTAGTCTAACACAGTGAGCCCAGGATAGCCAGGGCTTGTACAGAGTAAGGTCCTATCTCAAAAATATTAGTAAAATTAGAAAGCATAATCATGATACTGTATTCCAAAAGTAGTTCTTTGTGGTTCTCAAGACTCTTCATGATCTACTTTAGCATTTAATTCCAAATTTCCACATTATTTTCCCAAGTTGTTTTATTGAATTTTCTAACCATATTAAATAAAAAGTTAAAGTTGAGAAAATGGTTCCAGAGACACAAAGAAAAATTTTCCCATGAAGTCTGATGAAACATGTTTATGAAATTATCATCATTATCATCTCAATCTAGGAATATTTCCCTAGATGGAATAAGATATTGGAGGAAAAGAAAAGGAAGACAATAGGCTCTTTGTCGGAAGATAAATAAAAATTATCAATTACTTCATTCTTCTTTCTCCTTATTCTCCCATACAGGAAAAGAGCCAGAAACAGAAAATAAGATGAAGGTTGCATATAGAACAAACTCCTGCCATCTCTACTAACACCATCAGCCCATGGCACAAACAAAATAAACAAAAGTCACTGTTGTTAAACAGGGCAGGGTGGAGTGCATTTGACGAATGGTCCTTCTACTTGACTTGTTCCACACAAAACTGATTTAAACTGTACCCATCTTGAAACATTTCATACACATCTTTATTGAAAATCTATCTTTAGACACAATAGGAAACAGGGTAGAGAAAGAGATTCTAGAAATTAACATGGAAGTCAGCAGCATGGTGAGGAGAAAGCTATTAGCCTACCTGAACTTCATTCAGCCATGGGAGCATATTCAAATAAATGAATAACCCACTCACTTGTATGAACTTTGGAGTGGTGGGTACTATACAAATAACCCATAAATGGGCATACTCCCCCACCCCACCCTTGCTGAGTGTTTTTGGAGCAATGCCATAAGTCCAGCCTGGCGTGACCTCTAAGCTCTCTGTTTCTCCATTGATAATCTATCTTCTTTCATCAAAATGTCCATGTGCCTATGTGCAATTTGCCACATTGGCACAGCCTGGAAACTCTAGCAGCTGTCCTCCAAATACAGGTCTCTTCTTGGTATGCAAGCCAAGAAGAAAAGTTAAGCACAAGATGCTTCCAAACTTTTTTGTTCCAAAAAGAGCAATAAACAGTTCTTGCCCTCTTCCTTTACTACTTGGAAATGAGAGGCAGATTTCTGTGAGTGAATTCACCATGGCCTAGGAAAATCAGATTCAGTATCTTTTTCCTTTCTTCTCCCATTCTTATGGTACCCATGGGTGAGGATTGGAAGTGAGTCTACACTCTCCGAGAAATTCATAGGGTGGCAGTGGCTTCTAGGCCTAAATTTAATATTGGTTGACAGTGGTGGAGTGACCATCACATTTAATCTGTGAAATGGCTGGATCCCACAGATTTCCCTACTCTGATGGTAAATGGGTCCATGTTATCATAGAACTGCCCTCACCACAGGCAGAAGTAACCACGTGATTTTGCTGCCTTCTTGGGAAGTAATGTCAATAAGATAGTGAGGATCCCAGGGGCCAAAGACGGCAATGGTGATGTAAGTCAAGTTAGTGACAATCACATGAATCAAAATGGTAACTGTAATATCACTAGTCAAGATGTCTGTGATCATGTGACTAGAGAAAATGGCGGTAGTGCCCCCCAAATTTCCTAAGTTACTGGATGTCAGTGTGTCCCCCAGTAATCATGACACTACTAGAATTTCCCATGAGACTGGCATTCATTTGCACATCCCAAAGTATTTCTCCTTATTTCTTCCTTCCCTTTACCTTCCTAGATACATACCTACCAGGATGTCAGAAACATGAGATCCAGATAGGAATCTTATATGACAAGCATTATGGCAGCTCTTTTCTAGTCAGTCTTCATACCTACAACAATAAGACCAAATATTTTCCCCTCTCATAAGTTTCCATCATGGGAACAAAGGGAAGTTTGTAAATTGAACGTAGAATCCATTCCATCGAGGATCTCACTGCTCACAGCTTCAAAAGTAGACATTTTTCAGTGCCTTCCAATATACATTTCTTTTTTTCTATAGAGACAATTCCCAATGAAGATAAGAGTTTGAAATCTGGGATCATATCTGCCATGGCCTACACAGTTTATGGATTAACATAACTCAGGTGACAGGGAATGAAGAAGTAATGGACACGCATACTGAAAAGTTGGGGTCAGGTGGGTTGTGCACTCTAATGAAGATGCACAAACAACAACTTGGAAACCTAGGGCATTTATTTTTTACATCTAAGCTGAGTAAGCAGGTTTGTGGTATATAGCCAATGAGGCAGACTTAGCTAATCTTAATAAGAAGTCTTTGTAGTGGGACAGTCTCCAGAGGCAAACATCCAGGGGGAGGAGGCAGCTGTTGTTGAAAGTTTCTGTATACACTGTTTTTAGCTAATGGTGAACCATTCAAAATACCTGTACTTGGACCAGAGGAAGGCTTTATCATTTCTCTAAGCCTTACCTGGGAAAGGCTTTGCTATTTCTACTAATCTAAGGCATTGGAGTCCTTGATATACTGGTGCCTATGTCAACAACACACATTTACTCAGGACTTCCTCACTCCTTACACATTCACCCAGGGCTTCCTGTGTTCCCACATCTCCTCCTTTCCTATTTCTTAGATGCTTGTGATGAATCGTCACATTTAGTCTAGGGACAGTTCACTGCAATGCTCAACACTAGAGCATAAAGGTGATAATAAGAAAGACTATAACAGCTGCTATGCCTAGCAAAAGTAAAAAGGAATGTTTTAACAAGCTAAAGGGATTGGATTCTCAAAGCATGTCAAAGAATGTTTTTCAACTATTAGCAAGAGAAACAATCTGACCATAAGCTTTTTGCATTTCCAAGATGTGAGAATATAATAAGGCACATCCATGCTATTATTATTGTAGATACAAACACCCATTTAATTACCAATTATGTCTTCTCTCATTGTAAGGAATCCCTCTCCTAAATATGTTGGTTGTCCACATGACACATTAAATCCTGTCTAAATCACAGGGCTCTAGCATAAAACAAATATTTAACAGAGCCCATTGGAACCTCAGAGTGTTAGAGAAGTGTCCCCCAAAATGGAAGGAGTCATTAGTATAAACAGGTATGGAAGGATGTGGTCAATTCACTGGATAAAAAAGTGGTTGCCTAGGCACATAACTCTAGTAAACTTAAACTTTTGTCCTAACCCAACTCAAGTGCATGGATATAGTTAACAGATACATCAGGAATATAGGTACTGAGTTATTTTCCAGAAGGCATTTTCTCCCTCCTCTACCATTTACATCACCCTTTTGTACCTACCATTCTTCCTCAGGTGCTAAAGTACAATGCACATCCTACACCCACACTCAAAAAGTATAACTCTTTACAGTCTCCATGATTTTAGAAGATGTGGCCTTTTGCTCCAATATTTACAGTGACTTCTCCAATGTGGTAGAGATAACGCAAGCCTACTTTGATCAGACAGACCCTGGATCAAAAGTTACAGCATCTTTTCCATAGAACCTAGGAACTCTTTTGTTGCTGCCAGCTTGCTTGCTGTGTGGGCCATATTTGGTCTCATTCAGGTCTTCTCCAGCCATTAGTTAAAGGTAATACATGAGCCAACACTTTGGTCTCTGTCCCTGCTATGCTAGCCTACTGCTAGGCAGTCAGTCTTGATAAAAGCCAGTGAGAGCCATGTTCTATAACATCAGAACTCTGCCTCCCCATGCAAAGAATCTGCCATTTTCTGAGAACAGGTTAGACAAATAATTAATTAAGCAATCCACATACTGTATTCATTTTCAGCTTGTCATGCATCACTTTGTTAGCCCCAGAGGGTTACATCCCAATGCTCTTTGGCAGATGTATGTTCCTCTTGTGTTCCCCTTTGGGAAAGTGCAATTTGTTCATGTTTCTGTTGCTACTGTTTCTGAGGCTACAAACAGTATACTGCTCCCTGCTTTGCCACATTGGCTGTTGTGAGCCATCCATGATGCTTCAAGGACAATTCTCTTGCTTATAAAAAGTTCCATGTACAACATAAAACAATTTCATAACATGGGCATCCTTACAAATGAAGGGACTGTTTATTTTACAAGGATACCACAGATGTCTCAGACAACAATCAGAAAAGCAAAAATGGAGAGAATTCTTTACTCTTAACAATTCTCTAAATAAAGTCTTATTTACATTAAATTCTAAAACATTGCACAAAAGATGACTTCACTGGTGTAGAATGACACTGGTCTCCTAAACACAGGGGAGTAAGATTTAGGGTGCAATGGAAAGATGTTATGGTAGGAAAATAGTTTGACCCATCCCCTGTAGGGATGTGTAGCTGATGTAGAGATAGTGGTATTCTCATGTCTTCCCTAAAGGTGTGCAATGATCACTCTGGGTAACATCAAGGTACACAAAAGTCTATGGATCCAGTGAAGAGCCTGATTCCAGCTGAGACTGGCACCCAGAGAACCAAATAGGCAGCTCTTAATACTGACTGTGTGGTCCCTGAAGAACAGGTCTACAAAAACTACAACGAAGATGCCACTACCAACATGGGGTCAGAGGTTATCCCTCTGGAGTTAACATCATGATGCATGACAGGCTGAAAATGAATACAGTGTGTAGACTGCTTCATTATTTGTCTAACCTGTTCTCAGGAAATGGCAGATTCTTTTCATGGAGAAGCAGAGCTTTGATGTTATAGAGCAGCCTTGTGGTGGTGGCGCACGCCTTTAATCACAGCATTCAGGAGGCAGAGGCAGGTTGATCTTATAGAGCAGCGCCCTCACTGGCTTTTATCAAGACTGGCTGCCTAGCAGTAGGGAAGCAGGGCAGGGACAGAGACCAAAGCGTCTGCTCATGTATTACCTTTAAGCAATGGCTGGAGAAAACCTGAATGTGACCAAATACTAACCACACAGAAAGCAAGCTGGCAATGACACAAGAGTTCCTAGGTTCTAAGGAAAAGATGCTGTAACTTTTGATCCAGGGTCTGTCTGATCAAAGTGGGCTTGCACTATCCCTACTACACTGAAACAGTCACTGTAAATATTGGAAGAAAAGGCCACATCTTCTAAAAGCATGGAAACTGCAAAAGAGTTATACTTGTTGATCAGAGGTATAGGATGTGCATCCTACATTAGAATTCAAAGAAGAGATGTAGGTAGGATGTTATTGCGAAAAGCCTCTGTTAATATAGTCTGAGCTGAATCAAGCAAGGGGTTGAAGCTGTGTGACCTTGAGAAAGATAAACACAGGAGTTGATAAAAAGTATAATATCCTGGATAGCTAAAGAAAAGAGTCAAGTTACCCAGGGTAATTAGCCAAAGAACATTTCCAGGCAGCAGACCGTTGCCAGAGTCGAAGCTGATCTTCTTAATATGAAATGGTAATTGTCTCTGTGCTTTACCTAGCCATTCTATAACACATTCATTCCCTTTGAGATTAATTTTGCCACCAAATCATAGTGAGAGTTTAGATCCATTCCAAAACGTCCTGCAGTTGCCAGAGTACCCCAGTGAGGGCCATGTTTGGTTTTAGGAATCCTAGAGAAAAACACATGGGCAGGTCCCATCTCTGTACTCAAATATTGGGTGTAGCTGCTTCTACTGCAGCTAGAGCTGTCTTAGTCTCAGAAGTAGGGTGGCATAGAGAAAAGGGACTGGTCTCTCCTTCTAAAACTTAGAAAAATGGGGAAAGTTCCTGGGAAGTTGGTTTAAGTGAGGTTCTGTGCCAATTAACATCTCACAACAGTTTTTCAAAATCATGAAGTCCTTTAAGACAATTCTTGTGACTGCCTTGCGTCATCTAGCTTTTTAAAAAGCACTGTACCTTCCTCTGTAATTTTACCAAGTTTTTGGAATGGAGATGTTTGTGCAAGCTTTTCTGGTGTAACTTGAAGACCCAAGTCTTAAAGATTGGTTTTGTGGTTGACAAAGACAGTTGCTAATTCAGAAGAATCAGAATATGTGGGGAGAATATCATCCACGTGAGCCCTATGCTTTTTGTCTCATAAGGCTTGATAGCTTCAACAGCAAACTCCTGACACATGAAGGAGTTGTTTTTCATGCCTTGGGAATGAAGCCTCCATTGAAAGCCCTGTGCAAATAGACCATAATAAGGCAAAAGAGGGGATAAGGGCAGATTTTTCAAGATCACTGGTATGATGGCTTGAATGAGAATGGTCTCCACAGGTTCGTATGTTTGAAAACTTGGCTCCCAGTTGGAGGAACCATTTGGAAAGGAAGAGGAGGTGTGATCTTGTTGGAAGAAGTATGTCACAGAGGGCAGGCTTTGAGGTTTCAAAAACTAAGTCATTCCCAGTTAGCTCTCTCTTCGTCCAGTGCTTCTGGATGAAGTGTAAGTTCTCAGCTACTGCTCCAGTGTCATACCTGCCTGTCTGCTGCCATGCTTTCTGCCATGGAGAACAAGGACTCTAACCCTCTGGAATCATGAACACCAATAATCATTTTATAAGTTGGTTTGGTGTCCCTTCCCAGCAATAAAAAAGTAAATAAGACAGTCAGAATATAGTGGAATGGTGAAAAACACAGATTATTTAAGTCAAATACAATTAAATGAAAATGTAATGGAATAGCAGTAGGCAATGACAGTCCTCGGCTCTAAGGCTCCCATTGCATGCATGACTCTATTTATAGCTCTTAATCCTGCAATAGCCTCCATTTGCCTTATTTCTTTTTTATGACAAGAATAAGAGTAATTCAAAGACTATTAGCTGATCCTGTTTCCCATATATATATTTGTTTCTCCACAGAAGCAGCTGTGGCTGCCAATTCTCCTCCTAGGAGCAGCCACTGATTTACCCAGATGAGTTTCTTTGATAACCAAATGATCTAGAAAGCAAACTACCCGATAGTTGCCTTGTAGCATCAACCATGGCCACTAGTAAAAAGATTCATCACGGGATAGCCCAACAGTGGCCTTTTGTAATTAATGATTTATGGAAATATTATACCTTGTTGAATTTTACCTAAACTCTTAATGGGTTACATTCGCTGTGAGCATCTGATGAGAGACAGTATGGTTCCAGCTATATAAAAGAACTTCCATTTGTCTCAAAATATCTTGGCTCCATAAATATAAAGGCATATTGGGTAAGACATATGGTCCAAAGACACCTTAATGACCTTCGGCATCCTACCAGCTAATCATGGCAGAACTTTGTGATGGTGCCTGTGCCTCACTGACTCCCTGTAGATCATTAACAGCCGACTGAAGTGGCCATGCTGGGGTGCCAATGTCAAGAAGCCAAAGGAAAGCTTTATCATTACATACAACTTCATTTCTGGGTGATTCTCCATTACTCTTTGTATCCAGTAAGCACAATTTCAGGACACAAATACCCCATATTTACAGGGCTGAGCCAAGAATCTTTCCTTTTTTAACACTGGTAAATATCACCAGCTGAGTTATTTTTAATTTAAGGGTAATATCAAGATATGTCTTGAGGCAACTGAATTAGTACATTAATGTCTCCCATATAATCTTCATCTATTATCACAGGTAAATATGTAGTCCCTGTAGGGTCTGACTGTTTCTTTATAAAATGAGTCTTACTGTACCTGGAGGGTACAGTAGGCATAACTTGGAGTCTCATGTTAAGCATTGGTATAAGTCAAGTGGTGGAACTGAGGTCCATTCCCCCAATATTTGAGGTTGCCTGAGATAGTCAATCAATGGTCCTGTTGGTTCATGGGGCCTCACAAGATGATAGTCTCTTCTGTTTGACAGGGTCTTGAAGTGCCCCATCAGCTATTTTCCAGCCCTTACCAGGAATTGCCCATGAATATCATTTATAATTATAATTCATAATCAGCCTAGTGGATTCCTTTCTGATGTCACAGGCAAAAACACATGTGCTTTGCAGACCATCTATGGGTTACTAGGGCTCACTTATTTTTTAATCTGAAATCTCTAAGGCAGCAATTATCTTCAAAATGTTCCATTTTTCTGTGTATGACTGTTGTAAGGAGGCCACTTGTTTGTTTCAGCTGCTCAGCCCAGAAATAATCACACAGAAACTATATTATTTAAATTACTGCTTGGCACATTAGATCTAGACTCTTATTGGCTATCTCCTACATATTAATTTAACCCATTTCTATTAATCTGTGTGTCGCCACATGGCTGCAGCTTTCCCGCTAATGTTCTGGTGTCTGTCTCCGGCAGGGCTACATGGCTTCTCCCTAACTCCTCCTTTCTTCTCCCAGCATTTCATTTAGTTTTCCCCACTAGCTCTATTCTTTTGCCCTATCAACAGGCCAAGGCAGTTTTTTTTTTATTCATTAATGGTAATCACAATATACAGAGCGAAATCCCACATCACCTCCCCTTTTCTGTTTGAATAAAAAGGAAGGTTTTAAATTTAAAATAGCAAGATTACAAAAAACAAAACAGTTATAAGGTAAGACCTTAGCTACAATATTTATATCTATTTTAGCTTTTATCATAGCTAAGAAATACTATAATTATAACTATCTATTCTTCAACTCTACCAAAGACTCCAGAAGAATGTAATATTATCTAAGTTAACAGGAAGTGCATTGTAAGCAACTTCCAAAACTCTAGAATTGACAGAGACATCTTGCTGCCTGGAAAGTCACCCAAAGTTCTTCATTACCATTGGGGCATCCATCTTCAGCCTATAGGCCCATAGTCTCCAGCAGACTTCTAACAGCAAAGTGCATCAGTTGCTTTCTTGTGTGTCCTACAGAATGTCTAGCAGACTCTTTTATGAAGCAGGATCCTCGAAGGATCATCTCACCTTTAGGCAAGTTCAGCAGTCATTTCTCTATGGGTCCTGCATGTCCAGTTCATTAAGCAGTCCAGGCAAGAGCAGTTTATTTCCAAATGATCAGTCAACTCCATAAGGAGCCTCTTCAATGCCCACCATCCTCTTGAAGTAGCTTGGTGTTGTCAGGAGCAGATGTGTCTCATTGTCATTAAAAGTCCTAAGTTTTTAAACATTTTAAATGCCATATTCTGAAGGTCTCTGAAAGATTTGAAAAATACCTATCTTACTGAAATATATCTATCTATATCTAGAAAACCTAACTAACATGACTACAAGCTTGACTATTTAGATGATTATCTATTAATCTATATTTCATAATTATGTATTATAGTTTTAAATGAGTTACATACACAACACCTTAATCAAGAGCAGAAATATCCATATTAAAAAATTAACCTTAAATTTGTATCAATAGAGCAAGATCCATACCAGTGCAAAGTATCCATCTATATAGCATATAACAGGCACCATTTTCCCCCTTCTGGGCATATAACTTCCTTAAAGGGGTGCTGCATGAGTCACTCTATGAAAGTTGCTAATACCTATGTCTGCACACAATCTAATCACCTCTTATAAATGTAAGCACTTATACAAACCCTGAAGTGCCTCCTTGGAAGTGTCAGCAACTGTTTCATAAGCACCTTCCCTGCCTTGATGTCAGCTATAAGACATAGATCATTTGGTCCTGAGAGCCTAAAGAAGAAGACTAATACTTTACTCTGATACTGCATGGCCTCAATACAATCTGAGAGATGGGGAAATTTGGCCAAAGAGTGGAAGTTTAAATTATAATACCTTCCTACAGGTTGATTTATTTAAAAGAAATAAAGAAAAATGGATGAACTTTCTTATGTCCAGGTCTTCATGACTGTCTACCAAAAAAGTAGGATGTGCAAAAATTAATCAAAAAAGGAAGAAACCCTGACACTTTAAATGTCCAAATTCTATTTTTCAAATGAGAAACAATAAGAAACATGGCCCAGATAAAGTATCTCCTCCTCTCATTCTCTCATTTCATGGAGGTCCATCCCAACTTCACATTTTTCCATTTGCTCCAAGTAACCATAAAAATTAAACTCAGGACTTGCAAAAGTTAGAGTTTCCTATCAACCATCCTGTCCTAGGCATGCAGAACTCCTTAAAGAAAGTGCCAGTCCCATTGGGACAGAACACAATGGCTGTTACTTTTGCAATCACAGACCTCCAATGATGCAAGAAAAAAATTCTTTAGATCTTAACTTTCACTTATCCCTTTACATGGAAGAACTTGTACTTTCTCTCAACTACTTTCTGCATCACCTGGAGAAAAGTAAAGGACCTATAAGGAGGCAGGAACAGCATGAAGACAAGCTACTTAGTCAAAGTCCTGAAGTCCATCAGCCAGAAGCACAGGTCATCAGAGATGTTACTGGATTTATAACAGCAGGGACACCTAGATGTAGAGTAACAATAGAAAGTCTTATTTCAGGAAGGAAAAATGCATTAAAATCTGTTAACTATTACAAGTCAGAGAGTTCATTCAAGGAAGGGAAAAAATCCTGTCTTATTTTTCAATAAGCTAACTGAGGCTATCAGAAAACTCAGCAATCTAGATCCCTTATCTCCTGAAAGATAAGCCTTTCCAAGTCAGCATTTTATTAGATTCTCCCATCCATAGAACTCTTCTGACACCAGTGAGACCCCAACACTTCAGGCTCAGCTGTTGGGCATTGTCTTCAAAAAATGAATCTAGAAGATGATCAATAGGAAAAGAGGGGCAGAGAGAAAATGACCCTTATCATTGCATTGAAGTTTGAAGATGCTAGTTGCCAGCCTAATCTATCAAACTGAATATACCTCAGAGATTAGAAAGCCAAAGTCAGGACTGATGGACAAAATCTCAAAACATTGGGCACATTATTATATCATGCTGTTCCACCCACTATAGCCATGTCTTAATGTGTGAAAATCTCAGGCCTGGAATGGAAAGGTGGGTTAGCCCCATACTCAGAGTAGGAAAAGGCCAATACTCATTATCATGACTCCCTTACAGGAGGAAAGTTTTCCAGGAAACAAACAGGCTTCAATTCCTGGTGTTTGAATCTCTGTTGAAGGAGCTCAGGTTACCCAAGATGTAAACAATAAGAAAATTAATCTTATGGATAATGAAGCCAATTACTCAGTCTTTCCCTTATTTGTGGAAACTTTGCTACTAACTTACAGATATAGTTGGAGTAGAAGGAATATCCCAAAGACAGTACATTGTTCTTCTGGTACTTTGTCAGTTTGAAGACCAGTATGCACCACGTCTTGACCCCAAGTGGCCTTCTTGCTCTTTGAGAAAAGATGTATTGAGCTTCCTAGGGGCAGTCTTGCAGTTCCATAATGTTCCTAAAGTCATGAATGCCTGAACCTCTGAAGTACTACCAAGAAATTCTAACAAGAATAAATTCAACTATCTGAGATACAGGTATCCATGATATCTATAAAAACCCACATAATATCTGGTTAATTTATTCCAGTCAGAAATAGTGTCCTTTGAAAAAAAAGAGGCTGAATTAGAATTACAAATTATTATTCAATTTTTTCTAAAACATGGCTTGCTGGTCCTTGCCCAGTTTCCATGAAATAAGTGCTTTACTCCTTTCTATAGTTGAGCCTAGTGGAGAGTACCACACGGTGCATGACTTTAGGGTTATCAATAAAGCAGTAATCCTGCTGTATCATCTATTGGAAAATCCTTATATTCATCTTTCTTGGGTCCTGAATCTACACAATGGTACACAGAGTTAGACCTAAAATAAACCTTTTTGCATTGCTTTGCAACTAGACTCTTGGGACTTGGTTATTTTGGAATGTAAGGACGCCATCATTAGACATTGCCAGCAGTGCATTTGGACAACCCTCCCTCAAGGGTTCAGAAACAGCTCCTACTATTTTGCTAAGACACTGAAAAAAAAAAAGACCTTTAAAATTAACTTTGACAAAGGGAGCCGTTCTACAATGTATGGATGATATTTTGATATGTGTATCCCTACTAGAGAAATCTCAAACCAAAATACTACCAGAGTTCTAAACTTCCTTGCCTTTAAAGGCTACCTAGTCTACCAGCCAAAACATCCAATATTTGGGATATATTTTGACTCCTGGGGCATATGGAATAGATAGAGTGGCACTGACCATTTGAGTGATGGTTGAATTTTATTATATCTCAATTCCCAATTTTTAATTAATGGAAAAACATCTCAATAAGGCTATCAAGGGCTTAATTTCAAGTTCCAACTTCAGATTTCCTACACTGGGAGGATTAATTAGAACAGTCATTTAATCAGATAAAACTAACTCTTATAGAAACCTCAACACCCAGCATTCCCAACCCCAAAGACCCCTCTTTTCAGTTGTTTCATAAAAGCAAGATCTTGCTCTTGGGTGTCAACTCGTTGATTAGAGAAAGAACTGAGACCCTTAGTATATATTAAAAAGAAAGTAAATATTGTACTGTCAAGGTGGCAGCACTGTATAAGAACTGCAAAAGTCACAGTACTACTAAGGTTTAAAAATGCTACAATTAAAGGGGCATGCTTGCTATCTGGATGTAGACTATCAAAATTCCAGGAAGTCTTCTTAGATAGTCCAAAACTATTAAACCTATGACACCTAAATCCTGCCTCACTTTCACCTCCATAAATTTCTAATCTGACGTGTTCATACACTAGGAATATCTCCTGCTGTGACAACTAGGATGACTTAAATGGCAAACCCCTGGAGATTCCAGAGGAAATATTATCTACTGACAGGAATAGTTACATTCTAATGGAGATGATAAGGCAGGATACAGAGTGGGCAGTCAGAGAAAATTATTGAGGGTTCTCCATTATCCCCTTTTATTCTTACATGGAAGGCCAGATTGATGTCTTCAACAAAACATTTATGTCTGTACTATAAGCAACCATTCTCCATGATATCTGTTCCAGGTTCCTTCCTTGAGTTGCTACCCTGATTTGTTTGAGTGACAGGCTATGATAAACCCTTTCCTCTACCAAGTTGCTTTTAGTTATTGTATTGATCACAACAGTCATTCACACTAAGGATTATCAGAAGGAAATGTCTGACATGCCAAGCTGGTAGAGACAAAACAGGAAACCTTAAAATTCCCCCAAAGTTAGCAATGTTCCCTTCAAGGGTAAATGATCTAAAACCAAATGATATGTTGCAAGAGGGATAATGGGCTTTAGAACAAGGTGGTAACTGAAAAGGACCATAAATGTATGTGAGGAATAAAATACTTTAATCTGTCAGTGGAAAACTACTTAATGAAATGCTTGACTCATTTCACGTGTGGAAAGATAGAAATGGTGACTTGACTGTTCCTAGACCAAGAGCTAACTACCAGTGCAAAGAACATTAGGCTGTACAGTTGTATATACCTAATAACTCTGGCCATCTTTCTTCTCCCCTGCTCTTTGCAGTCCTGAGGACAAATGCACATCCAGGTGAGGACATGCAATTTGATTTCATTAAAATGCCCTCTTGCACAAGCATAAAGTGTCTGCTGCTGTTTGTTTGAAGCCTTTGATTGTGTATAGAAGCCTCACCACCACCATCACTAGAAATGAAATGACCCTTTTTAAAGGAAGTTGTCCCAAGGTTTAGTTTCCCCTACTCATTGCAATGTGACAATGGGCCATACTTTACATTACTTGACCATCTTATAATCTGTATTTAGGGCCCTATGAATAACATATCTGACTCTGCTTAAAGGCCATCATCCTCAGGCAAGGTTTATACTAGCATAACTCTGAAAGTAGCTAAAACTGTTGCCTGTCACCCTAATGAGATAAGAACTCTGAAATCTAACACCGAGCTCAGTTCCTACAAGTTATTACATGGAAGTCCTTTCTTCATACTAGATCTAATTTTAGTTACTGAAAGCAATCACATGATGCAATACTTTCATTTCCCCCCTCCCCATTTTAGAGCAACAAAAAACATCACCTTAGTTACCTTTCTACTGCCATGAAGAGGTACCATAAGAAAGAACTTATATTTAATTGGAGGCTTGCTTACAGACATATATTAAGTCATTAACAGCCCAAGACCTAAGTATCCATATTTGAAAGCCTGAACACATCTTTGAATCAGAAGGCCACATAAATTTTATTCATATAAAGGTGAGTTTCTCATTTGAAAGGAAGTGTCCCACTTATAAGGATACTAAATGTTCCCTATGTACTATCAGTGTTTGATTTGTATAAGCAGGAAAGAAGAGTCACATTGGCAACCAGAGTGATGGAGACTCAAATCATAAATCCTTTGATCTAAGTTTCCTGTGTCCCATGGCAATAGAATGTTTAACTACTCTCCTAGTAACCATCTTCATAACTCTGGCTTATTAATCAGTGATACAAGAGGCAATCATTTTGCATACCTCTGTCAGATGATGGGGTTTTGTTACCATACAATCAGAGCAAAGACTACTCAATCTATTTTCTGGATTTCAATCTTTTCATCCGTGTCACTCTGAATGTGGCCCAGCAAGACCCCCACAGTAGCACCTCTTCTCCTCTAGGGTACGTAGATAATAATATCCTTGAAAATTGTACCTTGTCTATTGTATATTAGGATTATTCTATCTCACCTCACAATTTGTCCCTATCTACAGTATATAAATGTCTTTGTGTCCAGGGATCAGCTACTGCTATAAGATTACAGGACACTGTATGCTTTCTTTCTTTCCCCAAAAACGATGAGGCTGATTGATATACTGTTGTGCCCGTATTCCCAGACCTCCCAAAATATACCAGAAAGAATTCTCAACTTCTGGATTCATTACCAAGTTGGAGTCTTTTCTCCAATCCTCCCAATTAACACCTTCTATAGAAATAGAATAGATAGAGCCGCAGGGCTACCGAACAGTTTTGAGTTCTGTAGTCTAAATACTGATAACCCAGTGTTAGAACCATCATGATTGAGCTGGACTATACTCAGAGGTTTATTTGCACCTACAAAGGTTTTAATTCAAAAGGGTCAATATAAAGCCTGTCCTTGGCACTACAACAACGTGGGAGGCTACCCTAATAGCTAACAAAGAACAACAGGGAAGTCTTAACTCTTATAAAGGTTCCTGCAGAATTGCAAGGCCTCAGATATACTGGCAGCTTAAGCAGGAGCAATTAATGCAATGTTTAACAGAATATATTGTACTTGGATTAAAATTTCACAAAAAAAGTTGAACAAAATTTTCATCAAATTAAAGATGATTAATATATACTAAATCCTTGGGGAATAGAAAGAGGTGTCACTGGTTAAAAATGCTTGCTGCTCTTCCAGAGGACCTGAGTTCAGTTCCCATACCTACATTGGCTCCCAATCACCTGTAATGCAAGTCTAGGATATCTAATTCCCTCTTTCTGAACTCCATAGAAACTTGCACATGTGTAACATACACTGACACAGACATTTACACATTACACATAAAGGCTTTAATATATATATATATATATATACACATATAGTTTCTAATATCTATAAAAGTTATGACTAGGCATTCTCCTTGGATCCACAAGGAGCTGTCTATGAGAAACAGTATCTCCCTGGTGACTCCAACAATCACATTTTATTAACTTGTATTTTTGGTCCTTGTATCCGAAACCTTATAACTTGATTTGAATCTTTTAAATTCTAACAATTACTACAATTAAAAGTGTTAACATCCAAGGTTACCAAGCAACTGCTAATCCAGAGCGTGAAATGAAACCTGCTCTCTTATCCATGGACAGAATAGAGATAAAGTTCCATGTTCTTTTTCAGGCAGGACCTCTGCCCTTCATCAGGATGGAAACAGCTACAGAAGATGAATTATCACTCTTCTGTACCCCAAAAGTTTCTAGGTTTTCAATTTTCACTGAGGAATTAGAGGTAAGAGAAGAATACAGAGGAGAGCTAGATTCCAGAGATTAACATATGAAAAGCGTCAATATGGAAAAAGTAGAGGCCCTCAGCCCACACAGGTTTCATTCAACCAAAGCAGTATGATGAAAAAAAAAACCCTCCTCATGATATAAACTTTAGAGAGACTGGTACTATGTAAGTGACCCATAAAAGGTCATGAACTCCGTCCCTTCATTCTTTGTCTTGGAGTCAGGCAACAGGCCAGCTCTGGTGCATCTCCTTTAATAAACTACCCACTTTCCAGTAACTATCCCTGATTTTCTGTACAATTCATTGTAAAGAGGCACAAGAACTTGGACACTCAGCTGGGTGGTGGTGGCGCACGCCTTTAATCCCAGCACTCGGGAGGCAGAGGCAGGCAGATCTCTGAGTTTGAGGCCAGCCTGGTCTACAAGAGCTAGTTCCAGGACAGGCTCTAGAAACTACAGGGAAACCCTGTCTCGAAAAACCAAAAAAAACAAACAAACAAAAAAAAAACTTGGACACTCCAGTGGCTGTACTCCAGACTTAAATCCATGCCTGTAACAGGCTGGACTTCTGATCTTGATAACCATTTACTTCCCTGAACTACTAGAGAATTTATTGAGTGTATGATTCACTTACTAATTATTCATTCACTGCTTTCCAACATTTTTAAATCAATTTTATTATTTTTCTGATCACAAAACTAAATGTGTTATTCTTAAAAATATGTTATAGTGAGTTCTAAAGGATAATATAAAAGTCATCTATAACCCACCCAACAGGAAATTATCTCTATTATGACTTAGACAAATTTCCTCTTCACATTTATATGGTATTAAGACGTAAGTGTACTTCTTTTGTTTCTAAAATTGGCATACATTTTGTTCATTGTCATATTTTTTCACTTAGCATTACAGCATAAACAGTTATTCATACTTTATTTTTTAAAACATGTTAATGTGTACCTTACTTCCAGTATGAATGAGTAAGCCTCTAAAAATTATTCTGTGACAAATTGAAAACCATAAAATAAAAGCTTGTTGATTTCAAAAAGAAGTAAGATTTGGAGGAAGTGACCAGCTTTGAATAAAATTGCACATTTCCGAACAAAAGAAAACTGAACCGTGAGTCAGCAATAGCTCTACAGAATCCTTTTTTACAAAATTAATCATTTAAATGAAAATAAAAGAGCACTTTTCTCTCTTAGTCTCCAGGAAATAGATAATTATTCGTCTTCCTTCAGATTCATTTACGTAAATAGCTCAGTACAAAGCCTCTTGAAGATAGCAGCTCAAAGGTCACACTAATGTTCTGTCATCAAATCAGTAGGGACAAACTTTCCTCTGGGACTTTTAATACGGGGCTAGACATCTTTGGGCACTGGAGCTTTAGACAGAGCTGGAAATGAAAGTGGAGCTGGAAGCACAGCTGCTGTCTGGGGCCTGGGTCTTCGTTGTAGACTTTGCTTGACCTTGTCTACAAGGCTTGTCAGAACCTGAGATGTTTCTGAAGGCTAGAGCATATTTCCACAGCTCAGGCTGAGCAGGCAAGCAAGTTGGTTAAATTTTCACCTTACCCCTTTGGAATCTCAGGTTTTCACTCTTAGATTGTACAAATGCCTGGATAGCTTCAGTCTATGCATACAGAGACTTGGCCTTGCTGTCTTACATGTTTCTCAGGCTTTTCTTCTTGTGCTTCTTGGACACACATATGTTCTTCTAGAACTCTGAGTGCATTACTTTAAGAAACTCTCATTTTATCAGAATTTCTGGATGTCGTTTCTTTATAATTTCAGGGACTGGTGGTGCATGGTGTGGCTTTCAAGTATGGTCAACGCTGCACTGTAACTCACAGTCTCTTTGTTTGACATATAACTGTTTGAAAAATACAGTGCATTGTATTAATACAGTGCATTGTATTATCCACTTCCAAAGTTAAAAATAAAGTTATACAGTTAATTTTATTTATTTATTTGTTTGTTTGTTTGTTTGTTTGTTTATCGAGACAGGGTTTCCCTGTAGTTTCTAGAGCCTGTCCTGGAACTAGCTCTTGTAGACCAGGCTGGCCTCGAACTCAGAGATCCGCCTGCCTCTGCCTCCCGAGTGCTGGGATTAAAGGCGTGCGCCACCACCGCCCAGCTACAGTTAATTTTAATACATGCAACACATTGAATAAAAGAATACTGAGACTAATGTTGAATGAACCTGGAGGCCATTGAAGATGAACTCTCTCTCTCTCTCTCTCTCTCTCTCTCTCTCTCTCTCTCTCTCTCTCCCTCCCTCCCCCCTCTCTCTCTCTCTCTCTCTCTCTCTCTCTCTCTCTCTCTCTCTCTCTCTCTCTCTCTCTCTCTCCCAGGCCAATTCTCACTCAGTACCTGTGGCTCCTCCCAGCACTTCTCACTCTGCCTCCTACCTTAAACCTCTCCAGCCTAACTTCTTTGTCCTATATATTTCAGCCATCTCTGTTAACATGGCATCTTGGCTTCTGGCTGGCTATGTTCCTGGATCTCTCTCTCTCTCTCTCTCTCTCTCTCTCTCTCTCTCTCTCTCTCTCTCTCTCTCTCTCTCTCTCTCTCTCTCTCTCTCCTTACCCCACTCTTTCCTCTCCCCACTTCCCATGGCCCAGTTCTGTCTCTTGGCTCTGTTCTGTCTGGACTCTTCCAGATGCTTCTGCTGAACTCTTCCTTTTTTTTCTACAGTAAGCCAGAATTCACCTCAGGCATACCATGAAGCAGTCATGTCCTCATTTTTATATTCACATATCACTGCAGCCTTTCTGCTTTTCTGAAAAAAGTATAACTTTCCTTTTCCTTCTATCTATTTTTTTCAGACACTGATCAAAGCCTAGGCATGCTTTTTGAGACACTCTGGGTTTTCTCTTTCTTTCTGAAGCCATTCAACCCCACCATGCAGCTACTTGGTTGCTTATAAACAGCATGACTTTCTCACTCCCTCTTCTTAAGCTTCCTTCTGAGCCCATTTCTAGATATTTTTTTTAGTGAGATAAAGAATCCAAAACAAGGAACCCCAATTTTCCTGGTAAGAGTATCATAGGATTGCAAAACTTTAAACTGTATTGTGTTAGTCTTTAAGAGACTTTCTATTTTAGAATTTTCAGCTATAATTCCTAAAGAAACCACTATGAGATAAAAAGGAGTGGCTATGGATTAAAATTAAATAGATGGATTAAAATAAAATTCTAAAATATATTCAAATATTGTAAAATGTACCAAGATAGAAAAAATGGAAATATAAAATTAATAAACAATAAAAACAAATAGTAAGGCTATTGTCCTAAAGACAAGCATATTGATAATTACATTAAATAATAAAATATATACTGAAATATAAATGTCAGAAATGCAAAAATAAATCATGATTCAGATATATTTATAACAGGTATACATTAAATATAGTATAAATATTTGGGAAAATTGATTGATATAACATATTTCTCAAGTGGAGCCACAGAAGTTATATCAGTACCAGCTGTGATAAAAGTTATTGCAAAAGCTAAAGAAAAACATTTTGTAATGGTAATAGAATTAATTTGTCTAGAAAACAAGCCCAAATGTACATGTGCTTGATAATAAAACTTCAAACTCCATGAAGCAACAAAAGACAGAATTAAAATGAGAAACAAAATTCCAAATTCATAGTAGATAGACATTTTAGTATGTCTATCCTAATATTAAGCATAAATATAAAGGATCTCAATAACACTAACAACAAGGGTGTATTATTTGATGTTTATATATAATTATACATTATTACCCCAAGAAGTATATATTTATTTCCATAACAATTATTATACCTACAAATATAGAGAGATATGAATAACCATAAAATAGATCTCAGTGTATCTAAGAAGCTTCAAAATAATACAAAATATATTTTCTGACCACAATAAAGTTAAATTAAAGGCCAATATAGTAAAAATAGCAGAAAATAAAGGAGAAAGTTGGGATTATTATACAAGATTACAAGTTTCATTATAGGCCAATAATACTTGAGGTTGATATGAATGAAATGATAGAAACTGCCCAATTCAACAAACACAGAAATAAGTTATATATAGGATCAAAACCTTCTCAATGAGGTTGTCAAGGTAATTCAATGGAGAAACAAAAATCATTTCAACAAATTGTACTAGAATAACTACAATTAGAAAAAAATGAATGTTAGCCATTATATGCCAAAATTCAGTCAAAATGAGCCAAAGCCCCAACTGTAAAATTCTGAAACTAGAAAATGTGATTTACACATATGATAGACTAGTATAAAGCCATAAAAAGCAGTTATTTCATTTTCAGAAAAGTAAGAGGGCCTGGATGATTTATTACCCATTATAATTAATGTTAACACTCTTAATAAAAGGATTTTTCTAAGTTAATAGTAAAAATTTATCCAACTTTTAGAATAGCTTCATTAGTCTGCCTGCGGAAAGGTAGGCCCTTTGTCAGCGAGCTGCTTGGCCTGCAAGGGGACCTGACAGTCTGCCAGAGGATCCATCATTCATTGGGGGTTATTCTCCCCGGATACTGCCTCTCTCTTCCTGTCCCTTCCCAGCTTGTACCCAGAACCCCCCCATCCTCCCATCTTTGGGGCCACAAAATCCCACAGCTCAGCCTGTTTGGGCACTGGGGACCTGGAATTGAGTGCACCCAGGCCGGGAGGAGGGCCCCTCCTTCATTAGCCTGCCTGCAGCAAGGTAGGCCCTTTGTCAGTGAGCTGCTTGGCCTGCAAGGAGACCTGACAGTCTGCCAGAGGATCCATCATTCATTGGGGTGAGTGAATTTAATTCATTGTGGTGAACTGAACTTCTAAAAGAAGACCCAAAGGGGATTATTCAGAGGAACAAATGGGCAGGCGCCAATGCAAGAATTCCTCCAACAATTTGAAAAGCAACATGAAAGCACCAGAACCCAGCGAACTTATAACAGGAGGACTTGAACACACTAATCAAGAAGAAGTAGAAAAAATGGACTTTATGAAAGTAATAGAGTCCCTTAAACAGGAGGTGAAAAACTCCCTTAAGGAAATGGACGAGAAGAATAACAAAAAGTTTGAAGAATTGAGTAAATCCATAAATGATATCCTGGGAAACCAAGAAAAAACAATCAAACAGATAATGGAAACAGTGCAAGACATGAAAACTGAAATGGAGGCAAGGAAGAAAACACAACCCGAGGGCCAGCTGGATATGGAAAATCTATGTAAACGAACGGAGACTACAGAAACAAGCATAACCAACAGAATACAAGAGATAGAAGAAAGAATCTCAGATTCTGAAGATACCATAGAGAAAATAAATGCACTGATCAAAGAAAACAGCAAATCCAACAAATTCTCATCACAAAACATTCAGGAAATCTGGGACACAATAAAAAGACCAAACCTAAGAATAATAGGCATAGAAGAAGGAGAAGAAATACAGCTCAATGGTCCAGAGAATATATTTAATAAAATTATAGAAGAAAACTTCCCAAACCTAAAAAAAAGTTATTCCTATTAAGGTTCAAGAAGCTTACAGAATAGACTGGATCAAAAAAAAATCATCCCCTCTCCATATTATAATCAAAACACAAAACATACAGAATAAAGAAAGAATATTAAGAGCTGCAAAGGAAAAAGGTCAAGTAACATATAAAGGTAAACCTATCAGACTAACACCTGACTTCTCTATGGAAACCATGAAAGCCAGAAGGTCCTGGATAGATGTTTTGCAGAAACTAAGAGACCATGGATGCAAGCCCAGATTACTATACCCAGCCAAGCTTTCATTCACTATAAATGGAGAAAACAAAATATTCCAGGATAAAAACAAATTTAAACAATACATAGCCACAAATCCAGCCTTACAGAAAGTAATAGAAGGAAATTCACAAACAAAGGAGTCCAGCATTGCCCAAAATAACTCAGACATCTAGCGACCCTTCACCAGCACATCTCAAAGAAAGGAAACACAAAATCTCTACTATAAAATAAAAAATGACAACCGAGTTAACATCCACTGGTCATTAATATCACTTAATATCAATGGACGCAATTCACCTATAAAAAGGCACAGGCTAAGAGATTGGATACGAAAACAGGATCCAACATTCTGCTGTTTACAAGAAACACACCTCAACCACAAAGACAGACATCTACTCAGATTAAAGGGTTGGGAAAAGGTTTATCAAGCAAATGGACCTAAGAAACAAGCCGGTGTGGCCATACTAATTTCTAACAAAGTTGACTTCCAACTAAAATCAATCAGAAGAGATGGAAAGGGACACTTTATACTCATTACAGGAAAAATTAATCAGAATGAAGTCTCAATCCTGAATATCTATGCCCCTAATACAAAAACTTTTAGAATAAAGCATAGTAGAAAGAATCTTTGAGTTAAGTCTCAATAAACTGCTATTGAAGAGCCATAGGTAGCAATACCTATAACAACTTATTAGTCTCATCAGAATGAAAATATTACTCTTTAAAATCCACCTTTTTTGTTGTTGCTGTTGAGATAGGGCTTCTCTGTAGCTCTGCCTTTTCCTAAAATTTACTCTGTAGACCAGGCTGGCCTCAAACTGAGAGATCTGCCTGCCTTGACCTCCTGAGGTCTGGCTAAAACACACCTTTAAGAAGGAAAAAAACCTGCAAGCCACAAAGAAAAATATAATATTAGGTAGTTATCAGATTCTAATATGCAACTCAATAATCTGAAAACATTATTCACAAAATAGGAATAAAATTATGATTCTTAGCCAAAATAAAGATACAAATGACTAAGCATATGGAGAAATGTTCAACAAACCAGTCATTAAGGAAACACAAATTAAACAATAATCATTTACTACTACAACATATTAAAATGACTCATATGAAATAAAATGTGTCAACAAATTTCAAAAGTTAGTGATGTAGTGCAACTGGAATTCTCATTGATTGCTAATAGGAATATAAAAATGTCTTTGAA
Organism: Arvicola amphibius; assembly: GCF_903992535.2. NCBI lineage: Eukaryota > Metazoa > Chordata > Mammalia > Rodentia > Cricetidae > Arvicola > Arvicola amphibius. The sequence continues at coordinate 83,064,455 of NC_052065.1, read as the reverse complement.
ACGTATCTCAGTTTGGGTTTCTTGAGCATATGTTAGACTTCAAAGGCCACCCTGACAGTGACACAGCTCCTCCAACAAGGAAAAGGCCCAATCTAGTGTGGCCAGAACTCCTAATAGTGCTACCCACTATGGGCCAAGCATTCAAACACATGACTCTATGGGTGGCCATACTTATTCAAACTGCCACATTCCACTCCCATAGGCTTATAGCCATAACATAATATAAAATGCATTTATTCCAACTTCAAAAGTTCTTATAGTCTATAACAGTATCAACAATGTTTTAAAACCCCAAAGTTCAAAGTGTCTTCTGAAATTTCTGCAATCTCTTAATTGTCTAAAAATTCAAAAAGGAGATTACATACTTGTAACATATAACGGCACAGGATATACATTATTCCTGATATGAGATTTGCCTCTGTATGTTGTGAATATGTTTTATTGCCATTGGTTAATAAAGATGCTTCTTTGGTCTATGTCAGGGAAGAATATAGCAAGGCAGGAAATCCAAGCAGAAGTAGAGAAGGTAGAAAGGTGTAGTCAGGCAGACACCATGTAACTGCCAAAGGAGAAGGATGCCAGGACCTTACTTGTAAATCACAGCCTCATGGCATTACACAGATTACCAGAAATGGTTTAATTTAAGATGTAAGAGCTAGCTGGAAATATGCCTAAGCCATTGGCCAAAGAGTGTTCTAATTAATATAGTTTCTGCATGATTATTTGGGTCTAGGCAGCTGGGAAATGAAAGCAGTCTCCATTTACAATTAAAAAATGAAGAAAAGGAAGAATAGTGAGGAATATTGGACCAAAGCAAGACTGAAAACCAACTGACAAACTAAAAACTCTGCATCTCAATGTCTTATGTCAAATTGCTCTTCAGATCTCCAAATCCTTTCAGCTTTGTTCACTGCAACACAATTCTTACCCTTGGGCTGTTTCCATGCCCTGTTCCTGGGCAGGTATCACACAGCTCTGGCTTTTCCAACATTGTTTGTGTTCTCCAAGGCAATCCAAGTATCACCTTCACAGTTTCACACAATGACCTCTCTAGCACTCCATTCAGGGACATCTCTGCCACATATCTTGCCTCAGCAGCTTTTCTTAGTCATGGATAGAGATTCCATAACCCCTTTATTCTATCCTTGACTCTACAGTCAGAGCCACATAGCCAATCTACCAAGTTCTGATGCTTGCTGGGGCTGGAACACAGCCCCCTCACTCAATTACATTTTCAACAACTTTTTGTTTTCTATTGTTTTTTTCACTGCCTAAGATTGACTATCTGGGAACATACTCTTTAGACTAAGCTGAACTTAAACTCAGAGATCTGCCTGCCTTTGCCTCTGTCTTCTAAGTGCTAGGATTAAAACTTTGTATCACCATACCTGAACTTAACGTATTCTTTAATTCCTTTCAAAATTGTCATAGAACCATTTTATTCTTCATTACCCAAGATAATTATAAACACATATTTATCAGCTGTAGGAGTTCCCTGGTAGAGTTTTTGGGGTCATTTATATATACTATCATATCATCTGCAAATAATGTAAGTTTGACTTCTTCCCTTCCAATTTGAATCCCCTTGATCTCTTTCAGTTGTCTTATTACTATAGCCAGAATTTCAAGGACCCTGTTGAATAGATATGGAGAAACTGGATAGCCTTGTCTTGTTCCTCATTTTAGTGGAATAATCAAAGCAATCTCTTAAATGTAACTCCCTGTAAAGTCAAAAAGCAAATTTCATACTTACAACATACAATGAAACAACTCTATCACCATTCCAAAAGGGAGGAATTAGACCATAAAGAGGAAAGGTTAGACCAAATCCTGTAGCTCCATCTCCAATGTCAGAAAGCTTAGATGGCTCCATTCCTCTGGCTTTTCTGTTTGCAAGATGAATTTCTTTTTTGAACTCTTACTCTTCCTGTTTGCAACTCTCATTGGCAGATATCTCAGAGCTCTGGTACTCCTGGTACCAATTTCTGTTGTAGTTAGGGATTTTATTGTTATGATAAAACACTATGGCTGTAAACAACTTGAAAATGAAAGGGATTATTTTACTTCCATATTATACTCTATTATCAAAGGAAGTCAGGGAGAGAGATGCGATGAAGCCAGCCTCCAGGTCAGACATGCTGAAATTTTTCCGGGTAAGACACCACTCATGGTGTTACACAGATTATTAAATATAGGTTAGTCAAGATGTGAGTAAGAGGCTGAAACTAATGGGCCAGGCAGCATTTAAAAGAATACAATTTGTGTGATGTTATTTCGGGGTATAAGCTACCTGGTGGCCGGGAGCTGGACAGGATGAAAAACAGGCCTGCCCGCAGCTGCTCACTACAAATCTGGAGTCAGGAACTGAAGCTGAAGCCATGGGTGAATACTGCTTACTGGCTTGTTCCTTGTGACTTTCTCAGCCTGCTTTCTTATAGTGCCCAGGACCACCAACCCAGCTTTGGTACTGGCCACAGTGAACTGGGCTAGCCCACATCAATCATCAATTAAGAAAACGCACTCCAGACTTTCTCACAGGCCAATCTAGTAAAGGTGTTTTCTCAATTCCATCTTTCAAAGTGGCTCTAGTTTTTGTGAAGTTGACATAAAGGAGATGGCATGGGTGATGATTAGAATGGTATGTATTTTGAGTGGGATTGTATTTACATGTGTATATTTGTCAGAATTCACCATAGACTGTGTATATAATATTTTAACACAGATGATAATATTAAGTAGGAGAATGATAGTTGCATTTTGTCATTTTTACATGTATAGATTTTTTTAATGAAGAGCCCATTATTAGTTGTTTGAGCAAATAAGTGGAATCAAACTGTCAAATCCCTCCCCCAAAGCCTAAACACTATTTGAAAGTGATCAAAGATACACAGAAAAGTATACTTGGAAGATATGCCAAGATGGAGACTCCTTACAAATAGAGCAAAATCTCTGTGAATCGAGCAGTAAAGAATAGTCTAGAAATTATAGGATAGGATCTACACATGAGAAAAAAGAAACAGTATTTGTCTTTCTGATCATGGGTTATCTCATGTAATATGTTTCTCAGGTCCATTCTTTTTCTGAAAATTTCATAATTTTATTTTCCTTTATAGCTAAATAAATTATATATATCCACATCTTCATTACTCCATTTCTATATCAATTCTACTTTTTTGCTTTTGTGAAAACAGAATTGAGAAATATGGATGGGCAAGCAAACCTGTGGGAGGATACAGAGTGTTTTAGTTATATGTCCAGGAGTGGTATAGTTAAATCATCTATCTAGTTATTTTACATTGTTTTGAAAATGTTCTACACTGGTTTCCATAGTGGTTATAAATTCCAAACAACATAGAATAAAGGCTCTGTTTTCCATATGTTCTGTCTTGATGGTAGCCACCCTGGCTGAAGTGAAATAGAATTTCAAGTTAATTTTCATTTTCATTTCTCTAATGGCTAGAGATGCTGAACACTTTTTAAAATAATTATTAGCCATTTTATATCTTTTCTTTCTTTGAGACTTCTTTATTCAGCTCATTAACCTACTTACTAATTGGATGATTTGACTTTGTTCTTACTTAATTTTTGCAGGTCTTTATACAATGAAGTGGATCTCAACCTGTGGGTCATGACCTCTTGAGGATCAAATAACCCTTTCATTGGGATCACTTAAGACCATCTGAAAACACAGATATTTACATTCTGATTCATAACAGTAGCAAAATTATACTTATGAAGTAGCAACAAAAATAACTTTATGGTTGGGGGTCACCACAACATGAAGAACTATATTAAAAGGTTACAGTATTAGGAAGGTTGAGAACCACTTTTTAATCCACTGTCTAATGTGTGGCTGGTAAAGCTATTTCTTTTTCATTCTATAGTCTGCCCACTCTGGTGAGTTTCCTTTATTGTGTAGAAGCCTTTTAATTTCATGTAATTTTTCTGTCATTTTGTGCTATTTCTCATACTATTGGTGTTATATTAAGAAATGATGGAGGAGTGTCTATGTGTTACTTTCATTATTAATAAAGAAACTGCCTTGGCCCCAATAGGACAGAAAATTAGGTAGGCGGAGTAAACAGAACAGAATGCTGGGTAGAAGGAAGTGAGGCAGCCGCTTCAGGCAGTCACCATATGCAGTCACCATGCCTCTCCTGTCCAAGATGGACACAGGTTAAGATCTCTCCTGGTAAGCCACCCCTCGTGGTGCTACACAGATTCCTAAATATGGGTTAAAGCAAGATGTGAGAAATTAGCCAATAAGAGGCTGAAATTAATGGGCCAGGCAGTGTTTAAAAGAATACAGTTTCTGTGTAATTACTTTGGGTAAAGCTAGCCGGGTAGCGGGACACAGCCCACCGCTCCATCTACAAAGAAATATCTTGCCTATATTTACATCCACTAGCAGTTACATTGTTTCCAGTTTTAAATGAAGGATCTTGAATTGATTTTTGTGCAGGGTAAGAGATACAAATCTAATTTCATGTATATCTAACTTTTCTAGCATTGTTTATTGAAAATGTTGTCTTTTTTTCTGTTCCAGGAAACTAGAAAGGGGCCCATAAGTTGTGAAAAAAGAGGAGGAGCTTCAAGAAAGGGCATTGGGGAAGACAATAGAACAATAAGATAGTGAACTGAAAAGAAGGATACTGGGAAAGAAAGAATATAGTGAAAAGAAGGAGGAGGGTAAGGAGACAGGGTGACTGGAGAAGGAGTAGTGTCAGTGGGGGAGTAAGCAGCAATCAAAATAAAGTATTGTGAAAATGCCATATGAAGGGAAAACAGGGCCTGGACATAGCTTATCAGGAAAAAGCACTGACTGCTCTTCCAATGGATGCAGGTTCCTAGTGCCCACTTTGTGGCTCACAGCCATCTGTAATTCCTGTTCCAGGTGACCCAATAGCATTTACTTACCTTTGCAGGTACTACACATGAAAATGGTACACAGACATACATGCAAACAAACATTCATGCACATAAAATAATAAAATAATTTTCTTTTTAAAATGTCATAAGGAAAACAGTTACTATGTAAATTGATTTTAAAAAAATAATTTGTAAGGAGAAGAACATTTTGACAAGTGTTTTTATCTGCCATCTGTTTTCTTTAGGTAGGAAAACCTCAGAGAGGTTATATGTTTGGTGATTCCTATGGTCCTGGGAAAGGTAAATTCAAAAATATACTTGGAAGTGGTTCGCTAGACAAACTCTTGAGAGGCTTTCATGACAAATAATAGATATTGTGGTACTGAGTGAATCTTACTTTGAAGCAGAGTTAACATCCTACTTGCTAAAGCCTGGCATATGCCCAGCCTCATTAGCTGTATCCCTCATGCTGTCTGTACTTCTTGTTATAGGGCCTGCAGATGAATTAGGTTGCACAATGTCTTCCTTCTGAGCTCTTTGGAAAAGGAATACTATAAATCCAAGACATTTGTTTTTAGCTGGGAGAAGGACGCTCTATTTACTCTGTGCTGGCATTTGTGGAAGCCGTGGTCACCTATAAATCACTCAGTTGCATCAAAGAAGAACAAATGGAAGAGCATGAGGAATGAATGTGAATCAAGGTTTGAACACTAATTTCAAGAGACAGTTAGACGTCAATGACAGTCTTGTTTTTTTCCGAACCTTTCCCACTGTTTTCTCTGGATAGAGCAATTACTATTTCCGCTCAGCTCTTTAATAGAACTCAATACATACAAATAAATATTCACTCAAGGGTCTCTATTCACTGTTTCTCGATGAGGTAATGTGGCCTGGATGGAGACAGGACATCTTCTTATTTCATTGTTTTCATTTGTTCCTATTAGGGATGCTGCCTGTAATACCATGGCATTGAGACATTTCCTTAAAAGACTCATCTATTATTGTGAAATCAAATGAAATTTCTAATTCCTAAAATTTGTATTTGCAGTAATCAAAAGTTGTCTTTTAAATTTGGGTAATGTTTCTTTAAGTGTCTAATCCAAGTGTTGTTTTGGAATAATCATCTATGACTTTTGAAAGAAAAAGGCACCTTTCTTGGGAATGCTATGTCAGTGTTTCCACTTGTATTAAAATAGTGTTAGTATTTAGCTTTCAAGTGAATGGTGGAGATAATAGTAATGAAAATGCTTAATTTTTTGTAGAGCTTCAGAATTTGAATGAAGGAGAAAATTTTTATCTCTGTTTCTATATTGAAAAAGAAGCATGGAAGAATTTGAAAACCAAAACATAACAGTTTTAACAAAAAATTGGTTGGGGGGGTTGCTGCTGATATGATCAATCTACCCTAGCAGAATACCAGCTGCTAAACATAGTTCAGCCCTGAACTGGCACAGCACTAAGAAACCGACTCCACCATCTGGCTTTTTGGCATTTTTATCAAGTCTTTTTAATTAGGTTCAAATCGGTGATCTCCTCTCACTGCTTTTTCCTCTCTCACTGTCATTAGGCTGGAGCTTGTTTCCAGAGCACTGCGGAATGCTCAAGTGGAACTTCAACCCAGCAGTCTTTTCCCCCAGCTTTTCACACCTTACATATGCTAGCGGAAGTTATGGCATGCTTGTCTAGTAGTGCATATAATTCAATTTTTGTTTTATTAAGATATGAAGATGACCATTACATGCAGAGCCAGGCAGTCTTAAGAGGCCTAAATGAAAAATGGGACCATAGTTTGAGAAATCAAAGGTCTCCGTGGAGTCAGGGAAAGGGAATAGGGGCACTCAGATTGCACCTTCGATTTAAGCCACTGAAACCATGTGCATAATAGAATTGTTTTGTTTTGGTTGTTTTGTTTTTCAAGACAGGTTTTCTCTCTGTAGCTTTGGAGCCTGTCCTGGAACTTGCTCTGTAGATAAAGCTGGCCTCGAATTCACAGAGATCCACCTGCATCTGCCTCCCAAGTCCTGGGATTAAAGGCATGCGCCACCACAACTACCTTACCATAATCGAAATCTTTAAAACATTTTCAAGTTAAGTCAAGCATTGCACTCCCTTACAAAAATATTTCTTCAATGTTTGAAAGGTGCAAAAGTGGTCCAATTTGGTCATGTCAACTCTCTGCTGTTAATTTACAATGATCCCTAGACACAAAAATGTAATCTTCTGTTCTGGCAATTGGAGTACAATTTCCCTTCAGAACTGACTGAGTGTGGTATAACCCGAAACCATTTCTTTTTAGAGAGAAAGGAGAATATAGTCAGGCCAACTTGGCAAGCTTGCCTCCTTTATAAAATGTGTCTTCATATTCAACTAAAGGTAATTTCTGAGAACCAAAGGATGGCTTTCAAAGGTGGAATCAGAAAGACTAAGGTACATTCTTATGACATTTCCAGAGGCTGAGGAAGTAGATGACTAAGAGGAAAAGCCACTTGCCCTGAAAGAATGAAAGTCAGAGTTTATTCCCCAGTACCCAGTAAAACTTGGGTGGTGCCAGATATGGTGGCATACACCTTTAGTTCCAGCATTTGGGAGTCTGAGGTGGCATGTTGTTCTCTGTGAGTTCAAAGCCAACCTGGGCTATGTAATGAGACCCTCCCTTAAAATATATGAGTGGGCACATTGGCCTTCCAATTATCTTATCTCAGTTTAAGGAGGCAGAGATAAGGCATCCCTGAAGACAATTATCTAGCCAGAATAACTGAAGTTACAAGCGCTGATTACATGGAGACAGACATTTGCACAGTATAGAGCATGAGCCCAATGGCCTCCACAGTCACACACATGTGCAAGTGTATCTAAAAATGTACATGCTCCCATATTCATGTGAACACTCATGTATAAGCAGGCACACCACAAAACATATGTGTGCATAAGAAGCCTATGAAGCATTGAAGATCTTTAAGCAAATGTATATATTATTTTCTTCCTTATGGCTATATTGAAAAGTACTCTGTAAATTCAGATGATGTTTTAAAAAAAAGTATGGCATTTTTTAATTCAATAAGACAGTCTGGAGAACAATGTCTCACAGAGCTCTGAGCCCCTGTCACTCCAAAATGCTACACAGACAATGCAGAACAAATTGAGAAGACCAAAACTTTTATCCCTATATAATCTGGCATGCATAAGTAGGTTAAGTTGTATTGCTATATTCAAAATGCTGATTCTGGATTTCAAAGGTGCAACACTTAATGAATGCATGCCCATAGTGATTTCCTGTGAGATACTTAAGCTTAAACAAAATAATAAAATAACAATAAATAAAATCAATCTGACAAACACAGCTACTCAACTCAACTTACCGGAAAATTCTGTGAACTCTCACTTCTTAGAAGCCCTACGTTTTCACCCTAGCAAGCACTTTTTGTTTCTCACATAGTTCTAAATAATGACTAAGATTCTTCCCTTTCAGCATTTAAGGTTAAATTTCCATTTTTCCTCCAATGCCCTAATTGATTCTTATAGTAAAATAGACCATAGTGGTCTTAGAACCTTTGTGTGCAACACCTGTTCACATTGACATCTGAGGTTTGGAGGGCAGAGAGCTCACATTTCCACTAAAGGACATGAAGGGGGACTCCTACAGACCCAGAAAATAATTTTTCCCTGAGTTTTGTTCACCAGACTGTAGCTTCCCACAATTTCTGGCTATTCTGCTTTCTAAGCACTTTATAAATAAATGTATATGCAAGAGCAGCAAATGTTCTTTCTCTTTCATTTTTTTTCTAGGTAGGGGCTGGGGCATCATTTTGGAGCTAGCTTCAACCTTCATTACGCTAACCAACAGCTACAGTCTTTGCTGGCAGTTTAAGTGACCCTGAAATAATTTATGTATTTTTAGAATCCCTTCCTAAGGCAGTCAAGCCAACCACAGATTATTAAATTCATTGAGTTTTTTTCCCCTTTTACACATTTCCTTACTGCAGATGAGCTAAACCATTCAGCAAAAATATAGGATGCAGCAGAACAAGCAGAGGCCTGCAGAGCCGTAATAATTATAAGCAAGTGTCGAATTGGAAAACTTCTGCAGAACGTTAAGGTTTAATATCATCCGTTCTTTGCCTCTGCATTCCCAGTGGGACAATTGACTCAATTTCTCCAGGCACAAATCCTTCATAACCTCGTCTCACCTTTTGCAGCTCTTCCCCCTAGCAGAACTATCCAGTGGAGCCCATCTCCCCCTTCACAGAAATAGTCATTTTACCTCACCAGGCCTGATTCATACATCCCTAACCTGCAGCACTGTTTTTAAGAACCAGTCATAGCCAGAGGGATCATTTAACAATCTAAGTAACAAATCTTGACAAACTTTCATTCCCTGGGTAATAAGTTCAAATTCCTTCAGGGTTCACTACTTCGTAGAGGATATAAGTTGCACAATAAGTTCAAAGAGAAAAATCCCCCAAAGGGAATACAGTATTTCCAAGGCCCTCAAGATCTACCTTACCTGACTAAAAGCAAGGTCTCCACACAACACTGCTAGGACCTGGTTAACAATCAAAGAGCATAGTCCTTCCTTTCAGACATGAAATATGATAAGACAGCCATAAGAAGAAAGGCAAATACCTTTTCATGAATGGGCTGTTTGCCTCACTTGGCATAAATTGTTACTCACGCTTGGCGAGTCGATAATTACAAGGCTTTTGTTTCACTGGCCACCTACGGCTTAATATTTCAGTACAGATTTCCTAGTGAATGAGTCACCTTGTGATTTGTAGTCACACAAGCTATAAATCATGGTCATAGGTTAGGAATAGTCCCCCAAATTTGTCAGCAGTTCATGTTATGCTATGATATCTCATTTGGCTATGATATGATAAAGTGTGACAGCTACAGTCTATGACTAATCACAGTCTCCTCCCGAAGCTCTCCTGCAGAAAGGAAGGTTTCCCAGCCCACCATAGGAGAAGCAGCAGCTTTGCCCATCAAAGTTCAGCTGCATAACCAGCTTCCTCTTGTACAGGGAAAATGGAAGTTTACAGGAACGGCTTTATCACATTTCAGCTTTCTCTCATTTTAGATCCCAAATTATTAATCTTCATAACATCCCAGATCAATATTAGGCTTTTCATATTTCAGGCAGTAAGAAATCTGAGGGCAGATAAGATATATGTCTCAGTGTTCCCATGGGAAAACCATAGAAAACACAAAATGAAGATAGAGTAAAAGACAAACAGACAGACAGGGAGATAGAATTAAGATGTGATTTTACTACCTGTGAATAATTCAGAGCATCCACATTTTAATAACAAAAAGTAGAACACAGAAAAGCTAGTTCTTAGACCAGAAATATACGATATGTGAGAAGGTGACATGCAGCCTAGCCTTATTGGCTTTCTACTTTTCAAAATCTAATGGATTGCTTCCTGCTGTAGCATCTGCCAAAACGCATCAAAATATTTCAGATATCCAGAGGAGCTGTGCTTCCATTGATCAGGGTTTACATATTGATTTGTGGTTACAAGAGACCCATTGTTTCCCCTTTTCTTGTTGTAATGAAAAGGGAATGCACACTAATTTGAACTGAACGTAGATAGGTAATGACAGAGAACTGTCCTTGTATTATTTTTATTTCCATTTCATTCTCAGGATGTTGGTCACATTAAATCATGCTATTTATTGATGATCACAATAATAGTCCAAGCCCACTGTGATATCCACAAACGTCATACTAAAATCAAAAGTCTGTTTTCAGTGTCTCGGGTATGTGACTTTTAAAAGTAAAGCTTCAATCTGGATTAACACTTGAAAAAAGAAAGAAACATTTTCAGGCTTTGAATTAAACTTTCAACACACACATACACACACATACACACATGCATACACACGCACACACACATATACACAGACACATCACTCATATTCATTTTTTAGGTTTTCTTTCTGACACTCAATCTTAGGTGAATTAAATTTATATATAATCTAAAAGATGATGGTGCAAACATATATGAAAATGATCTAAAAATATTTTTAAAGCATTATATGAGACCAAAGGTAAACTAAAAAAGAAACTTAAGTCAGTAGATTCCTAGGAAAGGTGATGTTTTCACAATCTTTTCACGTTAAAGAAGCAGCCTGATGAGTTGGGGTTACAACAATATTCCAGGCATTCAAGAGAAAAGCCCTCAAAGTTAAAAGAGAGACTAGAAAATGCAGTCGGACTACTGGCAAAACGGGTGTTTAATAAAGGTGACCTGGTAAAAGCATGGGAAGCACTGAAGAGGCTAAGAAAACAAATTACAAGAAGATGAAATGTAGCTGAAAGTCATTTAGTCAACATTTTTAATTTTTTTCTTATATTTTTAAGTGTGTGTTTGTGTGTGTGTGTGTGAGAGAGAGAGAGAGAGAGAGAGAGAGAGAGAGAGAGAGAGAGAGAGAGAGAGAGAGAGTGTACAGTACAGTACCCTCAAGAGTCTAGAAAAGGGTGGCAGATCCTGGAGCTTAAATTACAGAGAGTTGTGAGCTGCCTGATGTGGGTGCTAAGAACAGAAATTGGGTCCTCTAGAAAGGTGGGAAGTGCTCTTATCCACTGAACCATCTCCCCAGTTCGTGGCCAACCTCTTGACCCTGGACAAGATAACCTTTCTATCCATTAAAAGTTGGGAAAACTCCATGTTCTTAAAGTTTTTCAAACTGATTTCTTCATTAGGCACACAATTTCAATAATTTCACAGCTTTCAAGCCTTTCTCATAGACTGCTTAACCAACCACAGTCCTCCTAGTGTCTCAGCAGGGCTTACTTTACCGGGGGAAATACAAATGAATGAGTATTTTTTTAAAAAAGAAAGAAAGAAAAGAAAAGAAAAAAGAAAAAAAAGTCATCGAAATCTTTTCTCTCAAAAAAACTTACACTTCTAAAACATAAAATACAAATATATAAATTTTATGTAATTTCAATTACAGTCAAAATCTATTTAGAGCACAAATACAATACAGTGACTGATACTAGGTCTTTCTTTTTCTCACCGTACTGCAATACCTATCCTTAATTTTCTAAAATACTTTTATTGGTATAATTGTTTTCTTTTGATTAGCATATCACCAACATTATTAATGAGAATCCCCAGCATCCCTCTTTATTTGACCTCTGAAATGTGATTTTGATATATCTGTGAGTCCTAAAGCATATTATTTATATAGTTCTACTTTGATTTTTGTAATAGTAAGGACTATTATGACCTTCCCATTACTGTTCCAATTACTGAATCTCGAACATTCAGTGAGCATCTGATATGTGCTGCATTTAACATACCATGCCTCAGACATAACAGGATTTGGGACTGAAGGTATAGCTCAGTTTCCAGAATGTCTGTGTAACATGCATCAAGTCCTGGGTTTGATCCCCAGATCAGTATCAGATTTCCTGTGGTGTGGCAAACTTGTAACCCAGCCATTCAGGAAATCTGGAGGATTAAAAATTCAAAGTCATCCTTGGGTATGTATCACATTTGAAGCCTGGAATACATGAGAACCCCCCATCTCAAAAAAGAGTATTTTGAAATATAAAGACTCTGGTGTAAGCCATTTTCATCAGAACAATAACAACAGCCTTCTCTGTCTTTAGAATAGATTTCCTCACACCTTGTCTTCACCCAGCAAATGGAGTAAATTTTCCCAAACTAAAGCTAACTTTGTCATTCTTTTGCTTAAAGTTCTTCATCTGAAGCTTATTTTGGAGTCTCCAAGGTAATCTCAGTACCCTACTTCAACTTTCATAGTAGTGTGCTGTCTCCATCCTCAGACTGCCTGCTCCTTTTCATATTTAGTTTCCAGACATGGTCATTCCTTTTACCTCACAGAAGCTCTGTGCAGCAGCAGCATCCACATGAGCAGCTAGCTCCTTTGTGACTCAATTCCCTCTCATTATCTAACTTCTGTATTATCAGTTTTCAGCTTAAAGGTCATCCTAGGGAGCGTCGCTCCTGAGTTTATAAAGCAAGTTGAATTACATTCAGTTAAAGCGTAATATATTAATCTGTTCAAGCTGTCATGACAAAATCGTGATGGACCTAAACAAGAGAGTTTTCATTTATTAATCTTGACATGGTCAGAAAGAGTAAGACATGGCCTCTTTCCTCAAAAGCATTCTATCCAGCTTATGAATTAGGCATAAGGGGTTATAATGTAGTGTAGCAAATTGATTATAATATTATAAAAAGTACGTTAGAAAGAACCCTTGCTATGTCTAATAAGGATGAGGTAATGTTGGGATAGGAGTCAGAATCAAGGCAATCTCACAAAGGTGATACTTGAATTTAGCCTTACAAGAAGACTGTATATCTAAGTTTTTCATTATTTTTTTAATTTTTTTATTTTATGAGTACAGGTGTTTTGTCTGCATTTATGTTTGTGCACTACATACATGCAGTGCCTATGGAGACCAAGAGAAAATAATTTTGAATTCCAAGAAACTGGAGTTACAGATCTTTGTTATTTGCCCCATGGGTGCTGCGAATCTAACCCCAGTCCTCTGTGAGAGCAACAGCTTTAACCACAAAACAATTTCTCCAGGCCCCAGTTTTCCAGCATCATTACAAAATAACTGAGGGGAAAAACTTTAATGGACTTTACTTGGGTTGCTGGTTTTAGATGTTTCAGCCCCTCTGCATATGGAAGGCTGGTGGGGGGGGGGCACTGATCATCAGAGTGGGAAACACATGTGAAGAAAGCTACTTACTTCTTTGTGGCTAGAAAACAAAGAATGAGAAAGAAAGGATCTGTGGACAAGGTATACACCCTTCAAAAACACTCCACCTATCCAGTTCCTGGAACTGGGCACCAGTTGCTTATTCGGTAGCATCTTCTTCTATAGTAGCATATTCACCTCTGAGTTTATCAATGGATTAATTCATTGATGAGGTTCCAGCCATCTGATTATTATTTCCATCTGAGAAGCCAGCCTTCATCACATGAGCTAGTCAGGTAGGCACTTTGTATCCAATCATAACAATGCATTAGATTTGTTTTCCCCCAAAATATAATAAAATACATAATAACTCCTAATTGTGTTTCCCCTGAGGTTCTTATCTTTGTATATGCTCATAAACAAAATAAAGCACAGCAGCCATGGGCTGCATGTGGTTAGTTTACATCTCAATTAATTATAATTAAATAAAAATAAACATTTAGCTACTCTAGCAACATTTAAAGTGCTCAGTAGCTACATGTGGTTTGATCATTTGGACAATGAAAATTAGAAAACATTTCCATCATTGAAGAAAGCATGTTATAAAAATGGAGCACTTTGTACATTTCATAAATTTGTACAAGGCCTCTGTTGTCTGTCTGGTAGGCATGGTACTTGATATTGAGATGTAGAAAGACACAAATGACAAGCTTCCTGGTTACACAAGGCTCCTACTAATTGGTTGCTCTTCCTTTAGTCATGCAGATTGGCTATATTTATTCATTTGCTTATTTTTATACAGTTTAGGATGATCATCTCTTAAAGTTTGTATGTTCTTATAATGTGCTATTATTCAGCTGTTCAGAAATCAGAACCATAGCTCTGAATGGAAGTTTAAAGAACTCCTCTATTTAGTATGTACCCATTGTATGGTCCCCCTATGTCTATGGAAAATACAAAAGTCTATGGAAAATACAAAAGGAATATAAACCATCTCATGTCTCCGTGAGAGTTTGACTTAAGGAATGTTTGAGATAAAGTTGTTCTATAAGACATGCATGTATTTATATTATGAAAGCATAATTTAAAAGAAATGGCTTAGCAGTTCAAAGCACTTATTTCCCTTGCAGAAGACCTAGGTTCAATTCTCAGTACCTATATCGCATCTCACAACCACATGCTCTTACAGCTCCAGGGGATAATATGTCCTTTTCTGGCCTCTAAAAGCATCAAGAACACATGCAGTGCTCCTACAAATATATAGGCAAAGCACTCATTTACATAAAGCAAAAACATACATATTGTATGTATATGTATTGTATGTATACATATGTGTGTGTGTAATTTTTAAAATTAGCAAAATCATAATTGGAAAGACTGGATTCACATAAACAGTGAGTAGAGAACAATATACCATAGTATATAACCAAGTGCTAAAAAGTACACTACCAATTTATAAATCCTATGCAAATTTAGAACTGAGAAAGAATATCATGAAGCAAGATGATCGTGGAAGTCTTTAGGTAGAAGTGTTAACAATCATAAAGCTGTTGATAATCCAAGTGACAGAAAACCAAAACTAGAATCAGCACAAAGGGAGCTTTATCAATTTGTTCCGCTCAAAATTCAGGTATAGGATTCAGATAGATTTATCAAGTGATTCAACCTCTTAGTCTTTTACCTTTCTCTCCTGGTGCCTTTCTGAATTACCTTTTTTTTCTGTACCAGTTCATCCTTAGGAAGGACCTCTCTTCACAGTGGAAAAGGGCTATCAGCATCATCACACATATTTACCTCTCATTCAGCATCCTCCGTCAAAAAAGAAGCACCTCTCCTGTTCCCTCTCCTTGGGCCATGTTGCTATCTGTGAACAATCACTGTTATAAAGAGGACACAATGCTGTCACCAGTCATATCTGCTTCACAAACTCATCACAGGAGAGAGAAAAAGCAGTTTTTCGAGCTGGATAAGTATATTCCCACAGCTTCTTGGAAACAAAAGGGCACACAAGGTAGCTCAGAAAATAAAGGTAACCTGCCACCTAGCCTAATGACTTGAGTTTTAATCCTCAGGACCCACAAGATGGAAGGAGAGAATCGGCTTCCACCATAAGTCCTCTGGCCTGCAAATATGGATGACAGCATACGCACACATCCTCCCTACAAACCCACTAAAGAAGCCAAATGCAATAAAATAATTGAAAAGTAAATTGTAAAAGGAACAAACACATGAAATGGAAATTAAATACCCCAAATCCTAGTCAAAGTAGGCCTTAAATACTGAATTCCCTAATTTCTACCAACAGAGTTGGGCATTCAAAGGGATCAAGAATACAGGAAAGGCACTGAGTGTGGCTGAGCAAAGAATGCATCCTGTTTTACTACATAGGAACTTCTCAGAGAAGAGAACATCCAATTGGCTTTTATTTACCTTCTTTAGCATGGTAGGGGGTGAAACCTTTCTATTTTCTTGATCCATTTAACACAAAGCAAAACAAATACAGACCAACAAGGACAAACTGGTAAACTTCATGCCTTCCCACCCAGTCTGACTATATGTTGTTTTATCTTTAATGCTTCATTGATGTGAGACTCCCTTTCGTAGGTTATGAATATTTTTTATTACCACTGGTTAATAAAGAAACTACTTTGGCCTATTGGCAGGGCAGAATTTAGCTAGATGAGAAAACTAAACTAAATGCAGGGAGAAAGAAAACAGAGTCAGGCAGATGCCATGTAGTCGCCTAAGAAGCAAGATATGAGATAACAAGCCACGAGACTTGTGGTAAGATATAAAATAATAGAAATGGATTAATTTAAGATGTAAGAGCTAACTATGAATATGCCTAGTTATATGGCCAAACAGTGTTGTAATTAATATAGTTTTTGTGTGTTATTTGGATCTGAGTGGCAGTCTCCATTTACACTTCTTATTTTCTTTTCTTTTTTTTCTTTTTAAAAATTTTTCCATTCAAAAATTTATACTTCCTTCCTCCCATTCCTCTCCTGCTCCCCCACTTACTCTCCTCCCTCCCCCTCCCTGCAAGAGGGAACCCTGCCCTATGGGAAGTCCAAGGCCCTCCCCCAACATCTAGGCCTAGGAAGCTGTGCATCCAAATAGACTAGGGTCCCAAAAGCCAGTACATGCAGTTATAACAAGTCCTAGTTCCTTTATCAATGGCTTCTCAGTCAGCCCCCATTGTCAGTCACAATCAGAGTCCGGTTTGATCACATGCTCATTCAGTCCCGGTCCAGCTGTATTTAGAACAGACACACTGTCTCGGTGGATGGACCAGCCCCTCACAGTCCTGACTTCCTTGCTCATCTTCTCCTTCCTTCTGCTCTTCAACTGGACTTTGGGATCTCAGTTCTTTCTCTGATGAGGGTCGCTGTCTCTATCTCCATTCATCTCCAGACGAAGATTCTGTGGTGATATTTGCGATAATCATCAGTGTGATAGTGGGGCAAGGACAGTTCAGACACTCTCTCCTCTGCTGCCCAAGGACCTAGCTGGGGACAATCCAGTGAACACCTGGGATCCCCTCTAGAGCCAAGCAAGTCTCTTGCCAACCCTAAAATGGCTCCCTTAATGTAACTATCTTCTTCCCTGCTCCTATATCTGCCCTTCCTCCATCTCCACCCTCCCAGTCCCCCAAGCTCTCCCCACTACTCAGCGGTAAAAAACAATGACATCTTCAATTTTGCATGCAAATGGATGGAAATAGAAAACACTATCCTGAATGAGATAGCCCAGACCTAAAAAGATGAATTTGGTATGTACTCACTCATTAGTGGACTCTAGCCATAAACAAAGAACATTAAGCCTATAGTTCACAAGCCTAGAGAAGCCAAATAAGAAGGTGAACCCAAAGAAAAACATATATAGATCTTCCTGGAAATTAGAAGCAAACAAGATTTCTGGGCAAAAGTTGGGAAGCATGGGGATGGGTGTAGCGGTGGAGGTGAGGTTGGGGGAAGGGGACACTTCTTATTTTCTACTTCTCTATAGTAACTTCTTATACTTCAAAGAAACAATTAGTATTAATATTTATGCTAACTGGCACTGCTATTTATCCTCTGTCTCCTGAATCTGAAAGACAGCGTAATTTCTAGAAACCAGTTCTTACCATTTGGGACAAACCAACACATAGCACTAAAGTAAGACACATGTTATCACAGATTAACCTTAAAATTTTGGGGAAAGTTTCAGAGCTGCCAGTTATACCCTGGCACTTGTGAAGTCCAGTTCTGTTTCCTAATGGCACTGACAACTTCAGTGAGGCCTGTGAATACCACAAGAATACCTCTGTGCCTTGATTTTTCATGCATTAGGCTTGCTATCTAGGCTACAGCATTGAGAACAATCTGCTGTAGGCATAGAAAATCAGAGGGTACATTGTCCTCAGAGAATTTACAGTAATAATAAAGTGATTGGAAGTCAGACTTTTCTTCATTATGACCACACCCTTGCATTTTAGACAATGTTGGAGATAAAGTACTCATCTGAGGAGAAGAAATCTTTGGTCAGGGAAAGTTAAGATTTCTCGTCTTTGATACTATTGATATTTGGAACTGGTTCAGTCTTTACTATAGAGACCTGTCTTGTGCACTGGAGAATGTTTAGCAGTATTCCAAGCCACTCTAAACCAGATGCTATCACACCTCCTCATTATGAAAACTTAAGATGTCTAGTATTTAAAGTATTCTGATTAAAACAATATACATTAATTGTACAAGTTCATGAGATTTACTGTGCCCTCCTCATGGATCAAAGTGGATTTCAACATTATTAAGTGGCAGTTGATTGGCAAAAATGCCCATAGACAAGAATCACTGGTCTAAGTTCAAAACAACAGCAATGGTTTTTACTAAGAATTAACAATAAGGGACTAGTGAGATGGCTCAACGCGTAAAGGCTGAACTTCCTACCCAGAACCCACAAGGTA
This sequence comes from Arvicola amphibius, assembly GCF_903992535.2. Lineage (NCBI taxonomy): Eukaryota > Metazoa > Chordata > Mammalia > Rodentia > Cricetidae > Arvicola > Arvicola amphibius. The sequence continues at coordinate 83,045,958 of NC_052065.1, read as the reverse complement.
GAATAACAAAATCAACTCTTGCAAGTTTTCCACTGCCTTCTATATGAATACCATGATGCACTCATTCACACACACACACACACACACACACACACACACACACACATTAAATATATGTTAAACACACAGAGAAAGGAAAACTGTGATATATTGTTATTACATAGTTTGATTTTGGGTCTTAGGATACATGGACTATGATTTGGATAAGCATGCCCAAAAGGGCTATGTGTTTAAATAAAGACTTATTTTCCAGCCCATGACACCAGTGTAAGGAGGTATAGCCCTTAAAATGTAGGACCTAGTGGAAGGCCTAGAACATCAGGGGAATGACCTTGATGAAACTAATAGGAATCCAGCTGCTTATTATCTCTTCTTCAAAACTATTTGCCACACATTGGCATCATCATTCGCCCCAAGTCACTTAGGTCAGCCAATTATGTGGCAAAAATATAAAAAGTCATGAGTCCAGTCCTGTCCCTTCCCAGCTTGCACCCAGAACCCCCTCCCCCTTTCATCCTCTCTTCTTTAGGGCCAAAAAATCCCACAGCCCAGCCTGTTTGGGCGCCTGGACTGGGAATTGAGTCCCCTGCTTCATTAGCCTGCCTGCAGCGAGCTGCTTGGCCTGCAAGGAGACCTGACTGTCTGCCAGAGGATCCATCATTCATTGGGGTGAGTTAGTGTCTGAACCGCGGCAGCTGCCCAGAGAGGGCCACCAACATTCCCAACCCCCCCACACACACACTTCCTGCTCTCCTGCAGGGTTATTCTCCCCGGATACTGCCTCTCTCTTCCTGTCCCTTCCCAGCTTGCACCCAGAAACCTCCCCTACAACCCCCCTTCATCCTCCCATCTTTGGGGCCACAAAATCCCACAGCCCAGCCTGTTTGGGTGCCTGGACCGGGAATTGAGTGCACCCAGGTCAGTAGGAGGTCCCCTGCTCCAATAGCCTGCCTGCAGCAAGGTAGGCCCTTTGTCACCTAGCTGCTTGGCCAGCAAGGAAACATGACTGTCTCCCAGAAGATCCATCATTCATTGGGGTGAGTGAATTGAATTCATTGGGGTGAATTGAACTTCTAAAAGAAGACCCAAGGGGATTATTCAGAGGAAGAAATGGGCAGTGCCAATGCAAGAATTCCTCCAACAATTTGAAAAACAATATGAAAGCACCAGAACCCAGCGAACTTATAACAGTAGGCCTTGAACACAGTAATCAAGAAGAAGTAGAAAAAATGGACTTTATGAAAGTAATAGAGTCCCTTAAACAGGAGGTGAAAAGCTCCCTTAAGGAAATGGATGAGAAAATAACAAAACTTTGAGGAATTGAGTAAATCCGTAAATGATATCCTAGAAAACCAAGAAAAAACAATCAAACAGATAATGGAAACAGTGCAAGACAATGAAAACTGAAATGGAGGGCAAGGAAGAAAACACAACCCGAGGGCCAGCTGGATATGGAAAATCTATGTAAACGAACGGAGACTACAGAAACAAGCATAACCAACAGAATACAAGAGATAGAAGAAAGAATCTCAGACTCTGAAGATACCATAGAGAAAATAAACGCACTGATCAAAGAAAACAGCAAATCCAACAAATTCTCATCACAAAACATTCAGGAAATCTGGGACACAATAAAAAGACCAAACCTAAGAATAATAGGAATAGAAGAAGGAGAAGAATTACAGCTCAAAGGTCCAGAAAATATATTTAATAAAATTATAGAAGAAAACTTCCCAAACCTAAAAAAAGATATTCCTATTAAGGTTCAAGAAGCTTACAGAACACCAAATAGAATGGCATCAAAAAAAAAAAAAAAACATCCCCTCGCCATATTATAATCAAAACACAAAACATACAGAATAAAGAAAGAATATTAAGAGCTGCAAAGGAAAAAGGTCAAGTAACATATAAAGGTAACCTATCAGACTAACACCTGACTTCTCTATGGAAACCATGAAAGCCAGAAGGTCCTGGATAGATGTTTTGCAGAAACTAAGAGACCATGGATGCAAGCCCAGATTACTATACCCAGCCAAGCTTTCATTCACTATAAATGGAGAAAACAAAATATTCCAGGATAAAAACAAATTTAAACAATACATAGCACAATCCAGCCTTACAGAAAGTAATAGAAGGAAATTCACAAACAAAGGAGTCCAGCATTGCCCAAAATAACTCAGACATCTAGCGACCCTTCACCAGCACATCTCAAGAAAGGAAACACAAATCTCTACTATAAAATAAAAAATGACAACCGAGTTAACATCCACTGGTCATTAATATCACTTAATATCAATGGACGCAATTCACCTATAAAAAGGCACAGGCTAAGAGATTGGATACGAAAACAGGATCCAACATTCTGCTGTTTACAAGAAACACACCTCAACCACAAAGACAGACATCTACTCAGATTAAAGGGTTGGGAAAAGGTTTATCAAGCAAATGGACCTAAGAAACAAGCCGGTGTGGCCATACTAATTTCTAACAAAGTTGACTTCCCAACTAAAATCAATCAGAAGAGATGGAAAGGGACACTTTATACTCATTACAGGAAAAATTAATCAGAATGAAGTCTCAATCCTGAATATCTATGCCCCTAATACAAAAGCACCCACTTATATAAAAGAAAAATTACTAGAACTCAAGGCAGCCATCAAACCACACACACTGATAGTGGGAGACTTCAACACTCCTCTTTCACCAATGGACAGGTCAATCAGACAGAAATCTAACAGAGAATTAAGAGACTTAATAGAGGTAATGAACCAAATGGACTTAACAGACATCTATAGAACATTTCCACCCAAATAGAAAGAATATACCTTCTTCTCTGCGGCGCATGGAACCTTTTGGAAAATCGACCACATGCTCGGTAACAAAGCAAACTTCCACAGTTACAAAAACATATTAATAACCACCTGCATCTTATCGGATCACCATGGATTAAAATTAGAATTCAACAACAAGGATACCCCTAGAAAGCCTATAAACTCATGGAAACTGAACAGTCAACTACTGAACCACACCTGGGGCAAGGAAGAAATAAAGAAAGAAATTAAAGTCTTCCTTGAATTTAATGAAAATAAAGACACAACATACTCAAACTTATGGGACACAATGAAAGCAGTGCTAAGAGGAAAATTCATAGCACTAAGTGCCCACTTAAAAAAAAACGGAGAAAGCACACATTGGAGACTTAACAGCACACCTGAAAGCTCTAGAAAAGAAAGAAGCAGACTTACTTAGGAGGAGTAGAAGACTAGAAATTATCAAACTGAGGGCAGAAATCAACAAAATAGAAACACAGAAAACAATCCAAAGAATCAATGAAACAAAAAGCTGGTTCTTGGAGAAAATCAACAAGATTGACAAACCCTTAGCCAAACTAATCAAACGGCAGAGAGAGAACACGTAAATTAATAAGATCAGAAATGGAAAAGGGGACAAAACCACAGACACAGAGGAAATTCAGAGAATCATTAGATCTTACTACAAAAGCCTGTATGCCACAAAATTGGAAAATGTAAAAGAAATGGACACTTTTTTAGATAAGTACCATATACCAAAGTTAAACCAGGACCAGGTGAACAATCTAAATAGTTCTGTTACTCACAAAGAATTAGAAACTGTTATCAGAAACCTCCCTACCAAAAAAAGCCCAGGACCAGATGGTTTCAATGCAGAATTCTACCAGAACTTCCAAGAAGACCTAATTCCTATACTCCTTAAGGTATTTCATAATATAGAAAGAGAACACTCATTGCCAAATTCCTTTTATGAAACTACAATTACCCTGATACCTAAACCACACAAAGTCTCAACCAAGAAAGAGAATTAGAGACCAATCTCACTCATGAACATCGATGCAAAAATTCTCAATAAAATACTGGCAAACAGAATCCAAGAAACACATTAGAAAAATTATCCACTATGATCAAGTAGGCTTCATCCCAGAGATGCAGGGCTGGTTCAACATACGAAAATCTATCAATGTAATCCATCATATAAATAAACTGAAGGATAAAAGCCATATGGTCATCTCATTAGATGCAGAAAAAGCATTGACAAAATTCAACACCCCTTTACAATAAAGGTTTTGGAGAGATTAGGGATACAGGGGTCATTCCTAAATATAATAAAAGTCTATTTACAGCAAGCAGACAGCTAACATCAAATTAAACGGAGAGAAACTCAAGGCCATCCCACTAAATTCAGGAACACAACAAGGCTTTCCACTCTCCCCTTATCTCTTCAATATAGTGCTTGAAGTTCTAGCAATAGCAATAAGACAACACAAGGGGATCAAAGGTATTCGAATTGGAAAGGAAGAAGTTTAAACTTTCGTTATTTGCAGATGATATGATAGTGTACATAAGCGACCCCAAAAACTCCACCAAAGAACTCCTACAGCTGATAAACTCCTTTAGTATCGTGGCGGGATACAAGATCAACTCCAAAAAAATCACTTGCCCTCCTATATACAAAGGATAAGGAAGCAGAGAGGGAAATCAGAGAAGCGTCACCTTTCACGATAGCCACAAATAGCATAAAATATCTTGGGGTAACTCTAACCAAGGAAGTGAAAGACCTATTGGACAAGAACTTTAAGTCTTTGAAGAAAGAAATTGAAGAGGATACCAGAAAATGGAAGGATCTCCCTTGCTCTTGGATTGAGAGGATCAACATAGTAAAAATGGCAATACTACCAAAGGCAATCTATAGATTTAATGCAATCCCCTTAAAGATCCCATCAAAATTCTTCACAGATCTTGAGAGGACAATAATCAACTTTATATGGAAGAACAAGAAACCCAGGATAGCCAAAACAATCTTATACAATAAAGGAACTTCTGGAGGCATTACCATCCCGGACTTCAAACTCTATTACAGAGCTACAGTATTGAAAACAGCTTGGTATTGGCATAAAAACAGAGAAGTCGACCAATGGAATCGAATAGAAGAAGACCCAGATCTTAACCCACAAACCTATGAACACCTGATTTTTGATAAAGGAGCTAAAAGCACACAATGGAAGAAAGAAAGAATCTTCAACAAATGGTGCTGGCATAACTGGATGTCAACCTGTAGAAGAATGGAAAGTAGATCAGTGTCTATCACCATGCACAAAACTCAAGTCCAAATGGATTAAAGACCGCAATATCAATCTGAACACATTAAACCTGTTAGAGAAGAAAGTGGGAAGTACTCTACAACATTTGGGCACAGGAGACCACTTCCTACGTATAGCCCCAGCAGCACAGACATTAAGGGCAACATTGAATAAATGGGAACTCCTGAAGCTGAGCAGCTTCTGTAAAGCAAAGGACACTGTCACTAAGACAAAAAGGCAGCCTACTGACTGGGAAAAATATCTTCACCAACCCCGCAACAGACAAAGGTCTGATCTCCAAAATATATAAGGAACTCAAGAGACTAGACTTTAAATGCTAATTAACCCAATGAAAAAATGGGGCACTGAACTGAACAGAGAATTCTCAACAGAAGAAGTTTCAATGGCCAAAAGACACTTAAGGGCATGCTCAACCTCCTTAGCAATCAGGGAAATGCAAATCAAAACAACATTGAGATACCATCTTACACCTGTCAGATTGGCGAAAATTAAAAACACCTATGATAGCCTTTGATGGAGAGGATGTGGAGTAAGGGGTACACTCATCCATTGCTGGTGGGAATGCAAACTGGTGCAACTGCTTTGGAAAGCAGTGTGGAGGTTTCTCAGGAAATTTGGGATCAACCCTACCCCAGGACCCAGCAATCTCACTCTTGGGAATTTACCCAAGAGATGCCCAATCATATTACAAAAGCATCTGTTCAACTATGTTTATAGCAGCATATTTGTAATAGCCAGAAACCTGGAAACAACCTAGATGCCCTTCAGTGGAAGAATGGATGAAGAAACTGTGGAATATATACATATTAGAGTACTACTCGGCGGTAAAAAACAATGACATCTTGAATTTTGCATGCAAATGGATGGAAATAGAAAACACCATCCTGAGTGAGGTAACCCAGGCCCAAAAAGATGAACATGGGATGTACTCACTCATAATTGGTTTCTAGCCATAAATAAAGGACATCGAGCCTATAATTCGTAAAAAAATCCTAGAGAGATATATAAGAAGGTGAATCCAAAGAAAAACATATAGTTATCCTCCTGGATATTGGAAGTAGACAAGATTGCCAGACAAAAATGGGAACTTGAGGGTGGTGTGGGATGGGGGAATGGGGGGTTGGGGAGAGAAAAGTGTGAAGTGGAGGATGGGAAGAGCTTGGGGGAATAGGATGATTGGGATATAGGAAGGGTGGATATGGGAATAAGGAATTATATATCTTAATTAAGGGAGCCATTCTAGGGTTGGCAGAGACTTGACTCTAGAGGGGTTCCTAGGTGTCCAGGAAGACGCCCCCAGCTAGGTCCTTGGGCAGCTGAGGAGAGGGTGCCAGAAATGTCCAGATCCTATTGCTATACTCATGAATATCTTGCATATCACCATAGAACCTTCACCTGGCATTGGATGGAGAAAATGACAGAGCCCCACATAGAAGCACAGGATTGAGCTACCAAGGTCCTGATGAGGAGCAAAAGGAGGGAGATCATGAGCAAGGAAGTCAGGACCGTGAGGAGTGCATTTACCCATTGAGACAGTGGGACAGATCTAATGGGAGACCACCAAGTCCAGTTGGAATGGGACTGATGGAACAGGGGACCAAACCGGACTCTCTGAATGTGGCTGACGGTGGAGGAGGACTGAGAAACCAAGGACAACAGCGATGATCATGAACTCTACAGCATGGATGGGCTCACTGTGAGCCTTGTCAGTTTGATTGCTCACCTTCCTGGACTTAGGGGGAGCTGGGAGGACCTTGGACTTAACATAGTGAAGGGAACCCTGATGGCTCTTTGGCTTGGAGAGGGGCGGAGTTGGGGTATGGGTGGAAGGGAGGGGAAGAGAAGGGGGAGGAGGAGGGGAGGAGATGGAAATTTTTAAGAAAAAAATGAGAAAAAAAAGTCATGAATCCAAATAACAACTTCTTTTCTTAAAAGTTAGTTTTGTGTATGTGTATGTAAGTTGAGGCACATACGTGCTACAGTGTATGTCTAGAGGTTAAAGGAGACCTTTGTGGAGTGAGTTCCCTCCTCCACATTTACATGGATTCCAGGAATCAAACTCAAGTCATCAGGGTGGTGCAGCAAACCCATGTACCCCCTGAGCCATCTCAGCCTGAATTCTTCTTTTAATTTTTTTAAATCTGATTTTTTTTTTTTAGGTATTTGCTACAGTACTAAAAAGCTTTGTTATGAATTTGGTTTAATTTTCTGGTTTGGAAAGTAAAACTTGTATTGAAGAGCTGAAATATTTTGTTATATTTAATATTATCATTAAAATTTAAATCTGTCTTCCTATATTAATATTTATTCTTCCTGTGAATTGTTTTTGTTACTAAACTATATTATTTATTAATAATATTAGTTAATATTATATTTTAAATATTTTCCTGGAAAAATATTGATGCACTTCTTAAATGCATTAATGCAAACTTTTCTTATTCATATTGTAATACTTCATGTTATGTTTTCTCATCTATTACTGACATAATTACATATAAAGTCAGGAGGCATTTGAATTGTGATAAATGCAAATCTTGTTCTTTTGACCATTATTTTTAAGTTATTATCAATGAAATAATTTTTCCCACACAGTTAGGAAGTTGTTAAACATTTTCTGTTCTAAGGGCTAACTATACACACATGTATATTGCTCCTCTGCCATAAGAGTACATTTGTCTACTGCAAATATTTTGTACAGAAGTAGATAGGGATCCTCAGCCATGGCAAATTTTCGACCTTCTCAGAGGTCATTCTGCAGTGTCCTAAGATATTTTCATTCACCAGAAACTGAGGAAGGACAGAATCACAACTTGTGCCTAGTGAACAGATACCAGAAAGGCTACTAACTACATGTCCTGCAAGATACATGAGTCCGACATGAGTGAGTTGGCTTTTCATTACCATGACCTGAGAAAATCAACTGAAAGTATGAAAGATGCATTTTTGACTTGTGTGTTCAAAGTTTTCAAACCTATAATTATGCTGCCCTCTTGCCATGGACCCGTGGTGAGACAGAGCATCACTAAGACAGCTATATGATAGGGGTGCACTGATGAAGAAAAGCTCATGGCTGCTGGGGGAACAGAAAAAAACAAAACAGAAGTGGGCCCTGGACAAGATATATTCTCTAAGGGCATTTTGTTAAGGAACTATTCCCTCAACTAGGTCCTACCTCCTCAGTTTCCATCATCCCTCAACCCAGTGATTGACCCCACTGATGAGATCAGAACCCTCATGATACAATCACTTAGCAAAAGCCCATCAGCTAGGGACCAACATTTCAACACATGAGCCCTTAAGGGTGAGTTCAGATTCAAATCATAACACACACACACACACACACACACACCACACACACCCCTCAGCAGAGACTGTCCCGGAGCAAATGTTCAATAATATAAAAAATAGCCAGAGGAAAATGGAAAGAATAGATTCAGTTCGACCACAAAACAGCAAGAGCAGACTTTTATTGATCTTAGAGGTTGGCATCCCCAAAACCATGCTACTTGGTATCCATGGGTACAAAAGAATGATTTGCGAAGAGTCCTGGGAATCAGTTTTTGTGGTGGAGAGTAAGGAGTGGGAAGGGCCAGGCTTTGGCAGGCCCTGTAACTGCTTTTGGGTAACCGTTTTCGAAAACTGCTCAGTAGAAGATAAGACAGGCATTCTGGTTTTGCAACCTCCCAGCTTCAGTGCTTTTGGAATTCCACATACAACAGATTTCTTGGAGCCTTGAGTCTTTTTGTGGCCCTGAATTTGAGGATAACGGGGGGCGCCTTTAAAAAGTGTAAAAGTGGAGAAATTTACCTAAAAATTATGATCCCAGAATTACATAACCTTTCTGAGCCCACCAAATATAAAAAGTACACTCACAGCTATAGGAAATGCTGAGAGAGCCCTTATATAAGGAAACACTCTCCAGTCTCACATTCCCACCATTTTCTAGGATGCTGTTGCCTGTATTCCCATCCAATCCTATGTCTGTGTTCCCCCCTCAGGGTAGGTTTGTGTTTCAAGGTAGAGTCGGGGGTAGGATGCAGTAGACCACCACCAGCCTCTCTCAAATCTTCTCCAAGCACAATAGGTAAAAACTTCAATTTGGAAAAGAGAACATCCCCAAATCAAAATATATCTTGCCTTTATTTCTAGAGAAAGTGAAAACCACATGCAATCAAATGATGATTCAAATCCAGAATAAGGGAGATTTACAAGTTTTAACAATGTAACAAAAAATGATAATTATGATTCCTAAAATGTCCCAGTTACGGGATTTTTATAATCTCTTGTCTTCCATGTAAATAAAAAGTAAAATCTGAATCATCTACTCCTTGATTCCACACATAAAAGCAATGATATGTGAACCCCAAAACAAATACAATTCCATCTGTAGATAAAAAATAAACAAAAAGAGCCATCAGGGTTCCCTTCACTATGTTAAGTCCAAGACGGCTCTTAGGCCTTGGAGAGGGAGGGAGTGGGGGTATGGATTGAAGGGAGGGGAGGGGAAGAGGGAGGAGGAAAGGAGGAGATGGAAATTTTAGTAAAACAACGAGGAGAAAAAATAAACAAAAAGAAATAGAATTGCATTAAGTGGGAAGAAAAGTGTAAGTAAAAGCAAGAAGGAGATGCTGTATTTTCTCCATAGGAAAGAAGATGTGGTATTTGAATAGGAACTAACTAGACATAAAATTTCCTTGATCAAAACTAGGTACTCTTATTACCTTGATAAACTCCTCTCAGGAGCTAGTGGTGAAAGCTATTTCATTTTCATTTTAATTACAATGAACTACTCATTTAATGAAAAAGTCTCCAGTAGATATTCGTCTTCCATACCAGTTTGTCTTTCTGTCAGGGACCAGTTTATTGCCAATCCTATTTTACAACCTTCCATGGCTATTTTATTAGCATATTATCAGTGCTGGTTATTCACTCAGTCAGCTGTGCTTCTTTAATAGATAAAATGACATCATTTCTCCTGTTGTGAATGCTATAATTGCTTCCCCATTTTTGTGTAGATAAAGGCAGGTGGGAGGAGGAAGAATCTTGAAGTTGTATTTTCATCTTGTGACTATATTAATGTCATGAGCTCTGATTCTTGACCTTATATGGGATTTTCTGACAAAGACCTTTCTGGAATAAAGTTAAATAAAAAGACATAAAATAGAGTTACCAAAAACACATAAGAATTTGAATAAACTGAGCACAAGCCTGCCAAATATTTATTACTTCTTAGGAGGTAGGTTATGTTTACAATAATTACTTTCTGTAATATGCTACACTTGAACTTTTAATAAGAATTTCTAATTTAAAGCAAGTCAGTCCCAAGTAATTTGTTACTAAAAAAATTGATTAACCCTTTTATTCACTACAGATCTAGTTTAGAGCAAGAGGGAAAAGAATGAAGTGCGAAAGATAATGACCATCATTGCCTGAGCTGAAATGTACCTCCCCTCCAGCTCACCTCTAGGAACAAAGAGATTTAAATACAAGTTCTAGTCAATGTCATCTGTCCCTTATATATCAATTGGGGTGTCCAATATCCATCACTAATTCTACATACAATAAAATAGAGGTTTGATTTTTGTTTTAACTACACCTACTCTATGATAGCAGCTGTCTACATTTATAAAACATTAGCAATCCATCATTAACTCCTGGATGAGTGTGTATAGAATCCTGGGACGCAGAATAGGAACACAGCATGGACAATAGCAGCTTGCAAAACTAAAGATTCAATTTCAAGCCTTTCTCTGTATTTTGCTCTGCCCTCAAAGTTAGCATCTTGACATTTACAGCTTATTGGTACCATTGAAAATAAATAAACCTTTCCTTTTCACTCAGAATTTGGCAGGATTACATATTTTGAATGCCCTTTTCAATGATCTAGACCAAAATTATGTAAAATCTTGCTATTAATTGGATAGTTTTAAATGCCTTTATAGTCATCTGAAAAAGTCTAAATGTATCACTGGTTTACTTCTAAATTTTATAAAGGGCGGGGGTCCTCAGTCTTTACACTATGAAGCCATGATCCCAATGTCATTGTGTAAAAAGGACAAAGGAATAGAAGGTGGTGTATCAGGTTCTTTATTGACTCAGTCTTGGAAGTGTCACTTATCTATCAGCTCCCTGACTATTAGCTACAATTAGCCACACACCTCCACCAAAGGAAGAACTACCAGAGGAAGTATAAAGGCACAGAAAACATACAGATGTTTGTGGGAATATATCTGCAAAAGTACCTTCATTTGCATATGCTGGTCATTGTCAATTTGGTGATCTACTAATGTGCCTGTGATGCAGACCTCTGCTGTTGAACTATAACTCCATCTTGACTAGGTCCAATAGGCATGAAGAAACTTCCATGTTCCCACCAGTATAGCAGTTGAGGAGATCATTAGTAAAGTTTTTTTGTGAAGTAAGTCAGTTGTGGTCAGTTGAGACCTTTGAACCAGTTTAATTGTACTGAACAATGGCTTAGATGCTGTTGCAAAAAACGCTTTGTAAGCCAACACACCTTGCCTGCTGGTATGCTGCAACCATCTTGAAATTGGCTAAGCGTATTAATCCTTAGCTTGTCACGAATGCCTACAGGCTGCTTTCAATAACATTGATTTGGCTGTCAGGGTTGGGGTAAAATGTCAACATCTCATACCTACCCAATTAAGGCTTTGGAGACATACTTTTTCTCACAGAGAAACAAAAGGTCTTTCTCCTCTTATGTCTCACATAACTCAATGTATGCAGTGTACAACATCATATTATAGAGATACAAATAACTATGGCACATGACACAGCTGGGACACAGATTCTACCCAAGTAAAGCACCTATGTCACTGACATGGCAGGAGCTGTCCTCATTAGTAATGATGTACAAGGACAGTAGTGGGACAATTTTTTTCTTTGCAACATGGCTTGTCAGAACACAGTATATTTGAAATTTTTACACATGTGATTTAAAAAATTTTACTCAAAGACTACCAATGTCCTACGGTGTTTTGTTGTTGTTGTTGTTGCTGCTGCTGATGATGATGGTAGTGGTGGTGGTTTCTTTATTGTTGTTTACTATTTTTTTGAATTATAATAAAAGTCCTGACCATAGATTTGGAGAGAATGCCAAATAGAAAATGGTGCAGTCCCAGCTGGAGAACACATCTTTTCTCAGCCCATTCTGCATGAGTCAGCAGCCATTAATAAGACTGATAATGAATAATTATTCTGTTGTTCTCATTGGAAACCATTATTTGTTTTCTGGAAGAAATGGTTATGGTATGGCCTTGGCTATGTTTGAACTTGCTAGGTTTTGTTGCATCTTTGGGACTACTTTGAATTTGTGTCTAATAACACAGAAAATTCAATATGAGGGAGATTATGAAATCACTAGTTATCTCTCTATCTTTCCATTTCTCTGCTCTGTACTCTTTGATCTATTTACATTCTCATTGTTTCCCATCATTTCCCAAAGTGTCTTATTGCTTGTCTGTCAACTCTACTAAACTGTAGGTTCCTTAGAATCAATGATAGTACCTCCCTAACTCTTCTGTCTGTCTTACATAGGAAAAGGTATCTGACCTGTGCTCAGCACAGTTATTTGAATAAATGAGAGAAAGAGGGGGTGACTGTATTGTGGGATGTTAAATAACACTGAGTTATCGAAAGAGTGGCTGTTCTGATCTATACTGAAGGTTTTCTCCAACTTGGACTATCTGTGATTGTACAAAGAGAAAGGCTAACTGTTTAATGCTGAGTAAACTTACTTAAAAAAAAATAGTTTCAATTATCAGTCATCTCATCATGAAGAAACTTTTATCTCAAAATAAAAGAAAGTTTATTATAGTTATTGGGTTATCCCAGTCAAGAATTAGAAGTGAGAATTTAGGGTTTTATGTGATTCATTGCCAGTTTTGAACTGATTTGTATGTATTCTTCTTCCAGTAAGTACCTGGAAGTTGTACAGGCATTTATATACTTATCTATGAACACATACATATATATGTATGCACAAGCATGTCTGTATACATATAAATATACATAAGCTGTACCATAAAAACTTGTTTTTATTCTAGCTTGCTGCCCTGAACTGATTCTGAATATTCAGGCATATTTGTACTTTAATCCTGGTGATAATTACTAGAACCAGGCCTTGGAAAGATTGTGGTGATATGGAAGTTGTGTACTTAAAAGCTCCTTTTTGAATGTCCTTGTATTCTCCTTTGATTCTTTTTTACATGCATTTATTTCTAATTTATAATTATAATGTTTTGCCTGGATGTGTGCGTCTGCACCATGTGCACTCCTAGTGCATGCCCTCAGAAACCAGGAAAGGATGTTAGATTTCCAGGAACAGTTGTTAAGGATGGTTATGAGATGTCATATGGGGACTGGAACCAAAGCCAGATTCTCTGCAAGAACACCACATGCCATTAACCCCTGGGCTGTCTGTCCAGTCACACTACCCCATCCCCACACACACACTCATACACACACACACACACATACACACACACACACATTTTGTTTTTTAATGTGTAGATTCTTTATCATTATTCTTGGTTATATATGACTTTGTACATCAATACATTTCATTTGTCTTAATCACGTACCTTAAAATTTATCAGTACTGAAAACTGTTCAAAATGCCTGACTAAATAATCTCATCAGTTCATATGATAATGTCTGTGGATAAAACTAGAGTTGAATCCAACTCTACCACTGTATTTTATTTTGTTTTACTTGTTTAGGTATGGCCATCCTATTTTGTCCAAGTTTGTCTCAAACTCATGATCCTCCTACCTCAGCCTTCCAAGTTCTAGAATTATAGATAGACATGTACCACCATATTTTGTTTTGCTTCTCAGTTTTTTACCCTTTTCATTGTGGATAAAATAGGATAAGAGCATCTGCCACACAGGGCTATTATGAGAATTAAATAAACTAGTATGTATAGAGTTTAAAACACTGGCAAATAGAAAGTATCCAATAACTGTTTATTACTGATAATTATTTCTTGGGGGCAACTTGGATGTTTGGTTGAAGCTTTAAATCTTTGCCTAAACTCTTAGCATTTCATTCTGGTGACACAGACCTTGCCTGATCTCTGAGGGGATTGTGAATAGCTATTCTCTGCACAGTTGGGCAATACAGAAACACCAATGAGAGAAGAAGAGTACTCCCATGCTGCTCAGAGGCAAAGCTGTATAATTAACACAAAAAGTGAAGAATCCCTTTAAGGTAGACAAGTACTCTAGCCAAGGACACCCATGGGAGCTAAATCACTCATCAGTTTTCTAAAGCTCAAATGTCTTTGAAGAGGTTGTTAAAAATGCCTTTGTCTGCTCTCTCCAGATCCTCTACAGTGATGATTCTTCTTCCTCGTCTGGAATGCACATTTTGATACACTGTATCAGACACAACCACTGTTACTGGGTTTGGCCAAAACAGCTTAAAGACCACTATCCAAAACGCCCCAGGGAAATGCATGATAGTATAATGTTATGCTCTGAAAGTCATTTTTCTTTTTCCTGGGGACTATCTTGGTTATAGAAAGTGTACTTTTGAAATATATGAAAGGAAATTCCAACAAGTTTTAAAGTCCTGTTATCTCTGTAATGATTTTATTTCTAGATGAAATTCGCATCCTTAAAAGAAAAACAAAAAGCAAAACAATTTCTTTTCTTCATTTTTCTTCCTTTAAATAAATGTTGCCTAGCAAGTAAACCCATTGTATGAAGCCACAGAGTGAAGGAAAGAGCACCAGATGAGAAAAAGGTTACAAAATTTCCAAAGCCAAGCACAAAGAGACACGAAACAGTTCCCATCCCATTTGAGCTGAACTTTGATCTTATCCTTGGCATACGCAATATTGCTCACTTCCTAACAATAGGTATGCCACATGACTTTATGTAATGCACTTGCTTGTCCAAGTTTTGTTTTTAAAACCCACAGTTTTGGCTTTCCCTTCTTTTTCTAGCCTAGTTCACTCATTAATTATTTTCCATTTAAGATCATTTTGACCAAAGTATTTTAAATTTCTTCTCTTTCCTCCCAAGCTCAGGCAGCAGACCGTTTGATCTTTGTTGAGTGACTACATATCGCTGTAGTTATTTCTGTCCTGGATCTTGAAAGCACCATTCATAAGTCATTCCCTATTTTCGTCTCACTCCCTCTCAGTTCAAAGTATATGTTCTCGTGGCAGACCCAAATGATACATCTCCACAGAGCATGCTTTATAAAAATGCTTGTTAGGGCATTTTTATTTTCTAAAGCATCAAATGTTCATGCCTTACATATTGGCCAACACAGAATCCTTCAGAATTGAGGTTATATAAAGCATGGCCCAAATATTGGCTTTGTGGTATGTCATAGAGTTAATTTAATGGTATTATCTTCAAGTAAACATTTCCATCCATCCAGCTTCTCATACCATTTCAATTACAAACTATAAAGTAAAATTGAAATTGTCAAGTCCCATCAACAAGCATTGATTAAGTGCATCTCAGCTTTTTGAACTCATGAGAGACCATAGCAATGGAGAAAAATACTTTGGTCCTCTTATTTCCTGTATTTTTCTTCCTGTTAGTGCCTTCCTATGTGTTTTTGTGATTTGTAATTGGGAGCTATAGAAAATGGCCATGAAACAGCTGTAACGTTTGACTAAATTGGGGGAAAAAATCAAATGTTGTTTCTAAACTGATTTAGTAAAAGAAATGGCCATGGACAAATTTCAAGTACAAATTCTTATGTATCTCTCAACAATTTATTCTTTTCTGAGACAGATCCCATTCAGAAAAGCAAATATCATGTTTTCTCTCATTTATGGATCCTGGATTTTACACAGATTTATAAATTCATTTATGTATATATGACATGGAATAGAAGCAAAAAGTAGAATAGGACAAGGGAACAAACTAATGTCAGGAGGACAGAAGAGGAAAAGGGCATTATGGAGTATGCTCAACATAATATTTATGCTTACATGAAAACTTTGTTAAATAATAAAGAAATTAAAAACACTGAAATGTTAAATATTAATAAAAACCCATATAAATGCAAAAATAAAAGTAAAACATATATCCCCCCCCAAAAAAGCCTCACAGCTACTCCATGATAGAAAAGAGTTGATCCCCTTTAGTTGCACATTCCAAGCTTGTAAATTTGCCAGTTCATTGAAATAGAATTGAGAGTCCAAAACCAACCCAGTCAGTGCTCTCCTGGCCATTACTAGATGTGTAAAGAATAGTGACAAACATGAATTACTTAATGTACATATTTCCAGATGAGGTCAAAATAAGGTGACAGTCTTATTCTTATTCTGTAAACCAATGCTTTTTGTAGTCATTCTGGTGCCACTGTGTGTTTGTGTGTGTGTGTGTGTGTGTGTGTGTGTGAGTTTCTTGAATGTCCCCCAATAATAATACTGGAATAGTTTCAAGTGTTCTAAATGCAAGAAAGCTGTTGTGTTTCTGAGGCAAACAATGCATGTATTAGCTAAGCATCATTCAGGCATAAGCTGTAGTGCTGTTGGCCATGAGTCCAATGTTAATGAATCAACAAAACCTATTAAATAAAGTTTACTAAGCAGAAATATACATAAAACAAGGTTACGTATTGATTGCTTTATGAAAATATGACCACAGGCTTATAAAAACCTAAACTTACATTTCCTTTAGGAGCAGTAGTTCAGTTCTTCATAAAATGGAACTATAATAAATAACAAGAATTAATTGTATTTTAAACTCAGGTTAAATTAGAACTGCCAAGAAATCAGCTAGAAAAATAAATAAAAAGCATATCTTTATGTGCCAAAATTCTTGGGTCATGGAGCCTTGGATTTTTCCATAGAGACAGTGTAATGGATTCCTAAGAATAGAGCATTTTGAACTTGTCTTTTTTTCTGTTATTATTTTCTGGAGGGAATATCACATTGCAAACACAAGTGACACAATTCCAGAACCTAGCTTATGGCCCCTTCAGAAAGGAACAGCTCCCAGCTCAGGTGTCTTGTTCCTTCTCTTCTTTATCTATCTGTTTGTCTGTCTGTCTGTCTATCTACATATTGATTTGTTCATTTGAGTGCGCATGCACACAGGTGCAAGGGCCACAGCCTGCATCTGTCATCTAAGAACAGCTTGTGAGAGTTTTAGTTTCCTCCTTCTACTCTAGAGTGCTTTGGATTGAATGCAGGTGGCCAGGTTTGAACAGCAAATGCCTTCCTTTACCCACTTAATACTATTTCACCTATAAGCTGTAACAGTCATGTGAACAGGGTAGAGACAAACTCAGAATGACTCTGTTCCTAGTTTGAAGTAAGTATTTTCCTATAGTTGGGTGGATAGATAGATAGATAGATCGATAGATAGATAGATGATAGTAGGTAGGAAGGTAGATAGATAGATGATAGATGATAGATAGATAGATAGATAGATAGATAGATAGATAGATAGATAGATAGATAGATAGATAGATAGATAGTCAGACAGAAAGAAAGACAGACAGACAGACAGAAGACAGACATACATAGTTTTTCTTTGTGTGGGCAAGAGTCAAGTCCAGAGTCAGGCTTTATAGCTTTGTGGACAAGGGACTAGCATAGCAGAAGTACTGAAATTAGATTACATAAATTATTCAGTTGTTTGTCTTGTTTCTATGTTGAAACAAGGTCTCTCTATATAACCCAGGCTGGACCCCAAATTTGTGACCTTGCTAATTCTATGAACCACAAAACAGATATACTTTGTTCTGAGGTGGGTTTCTCTCTGAGTTATCAAGGTAAGATTTGAATCAGCATCTTCTCATTTCAGTAGCTGAAATTACAGGCATCCAGGCCATTCATTATTCAAGAAGTTTTTGTTTGTTTGCTTGTTTGGAGGACATTTTGTATGTGGTCTGAAGGACTGAATCCAGGACTTTGTCTACACTGGTTGAGCACTCTACAACTAAGCTACATTCAAATCTTTAGGTTTATTTTGATAAATATAATTCTCTGTTTTAGTGCAATAAAAAAGTCCTATGATAAGTAAATTTCTAAAAGCAGAGAAAACATTAATTTCTTAAAGTTACCTACAAAAAGCAACATAGCAACATTAAGCTTGTATGATTAGGTTACCAAAGTAATTGTTGCCAAGGTATGTAACCCTGGAGAACAAAATATTTTTTAAAAAATTCTAGCATCACGGAGATTTTCTTTTCTTTTAATTTCATAAATGCATATAACACAATACAAGAACTAAAAATTAAAATATAGGTAGATATGATTATGCTATGGTAATACAATATTTGGTTGTTGGTTAGCCATTAAAGCCAATTCTGTTCTTTTAAGATGCACCTTTGATAGGATGCATTGCTACACAATGAAACAAAAGCTTCTTTATTTTGCAACAGTGTCTTCTCTGATTAGGCTCCCTTCTTTTAGCACCAGACTTGTAATGTTTGGTCATCTGTAAAGGGTCTGATCAGTGATTTGGGATCCAAATAAACAAAGCAACATTTCAACCAGGGGCTGCTGAAATGCAATGGTACACCTGAAGCTAGCAGGGTTCAGCAAAGAAGAACATGGCTACTTCCATCATTCCATAGGCAAGGCACAATAAGTGTTGATTAATGGGAGATTTATCGACAGGCTATATACCAAGAAGCCAAGAGGGGAGCCTGTTGGTCACTGCCTAATGTTTAAATTGCTGCACCCTAATGATTTTTGCTTTCCTCCAGCACATTTCCTGTATTCCCACTTTAATTCACTGCAGTAATAGATTCCCTACCAGTAACCTTTACCTACACTTTAGGCATCCTGAGAGCTTCTTATTAGGCACTAATTCTAGATATTTTCCTTAAATTTTTCTTGGTTTTACTTCTTCCCATTATGCCTTTTAAATATTAAATGTAATTATTGGTTTCATAAGGCTTAATATTTAAGGTACTTTTAGACTTGTTTTTAAAAAAAGTCAGTCCTTACTACATCTATGAGTTAGGCCAGCTCTGCTCTATCTACTCAGGCACCTTCCTGTCAAACACTAAAACTTGACTGTTCGTTGTCATGAAAGACCTCATTATGAATATCCTCAGTAGACTAGGGTGTAAGTTCTGAGATCTTCCAATGTGTTTACTGATGTGGGATTCCCCTCTGTGTGTTGTGAATATGTTTTATTGCCATTGGTTAATAAAGAACCTGCTTTCAGCCCATTGTTTAACAGAGTAAAGCTAGGTGGAAAATCCAAACAGAGATGTAAAGAGAGAGTGGGCAGAGTCGAGGAGATGCCATGTAGCCACTGAAGGAGACAGACACCAGATGGAACCTTACTGGTAGGCCACAACCACATGGCAATACACAGATTAATAGAAATGGGTCAAATTTAAGATATAAGAACTAGCTAGGAATATGAGAGAGTCATTGTCCAGGCAGTGTTGCAATTAATATAGCTTCTGTGTGATTATTTTGGGTCTGTGATGTCGGGAAATGAACAAGCAGCCTCCTGCTACAGTTTACAATGAATGGAGACATGTGCTGCACAATGGTTGAACAAACACATGCCACTTAGAACCAGGGACTTAAGTCTTATTTTATTAAGCTTGAAAATAATGCATAACACAGTTCTATACACACCTGGGCAATCCAAAGAAATTGATGACTATGAGTAAGGCAAGTAAAATATACTCCCTCCTGAATTCAAAGTGATCACCTAATTGAGGCAAATTGCCTTCTCCAGGATTTGCTTATAATAGAAAAATGTAGCTCCTGAAAGGCTTAATGATACTGAATTGGTACCCTTTTGAACTAAATTATTCCTTCAGAGAGCAAAATGGTCTTCCTGGAAGAGGTAAATTATCTTAAACTTATGAGCTCTTTACCTCAAAGAAAAAGCACCAATTTGCTATGGGAACTCTCTGTTCGTCAGTTGCACACACCCCTAGCACAAAGAATCTGCCACTGTAAACTGTTTGTCAACTGTGGTTTGCGTACTTCAAAATGCAGCTGAAGTATTTTCCTGCTTAAAGCAGCCAAATTGGAGACATATTTGAGCCATACTGGGGACAGGGATGCAGTTTGCATGGGAAGTGTAGATTTAGGCAGTTAAAGTAGCATCCTCATAAAAGAATTGGTGAAAGGAAGTCACTTCACTGCTGAGGGCCTAACGTGCATGAGGTGAAAACTGTTGACTTCTCATTGGGTTGGTTGCGAGAAAGCCCGTGCCCTGTAAGTCCTGCAATCAAGAGGATGATGAGGTCAAGGACAGTGTGACCTACTTGGCAAATTCCAAGCCAGCCTGTGGCACCTAGCAAGTCCCTGTCAAAAGAGAAGAAGGAGAAGAAAACTACTCCTGTTCTTTGAAGTCTCACTCATGCCTTGCAAAATAGCAATATGAATGCAGATACCTTCCTCTCCAAAACAGTTTTTGTGAATACTAATTAACAGCCTCCCATCATAGAGTGTGTGTGGACCAACTCTGCTCCCAGCAGTGCTGAAAGAGTGATACCTTTGCATAGACATTCTCCAGTACTTTTTTGTTGTGAATTTACCACCTGCCCTTCCTCCTTGCATGTCAATGCTGCCCTTCTGCATATTTCAATATGCCACGTTTCCATTTTCTTTATTATTAAGATTGTTATTGTTACAGCTGCTTCTATTTCACAAATAGTGCTAGAGGAGGCCAGTGGAGAAAAACATTACTTCTCTTTCTTTGTGTCTGGGGGTGCTCTCGTCCATTTAAGTGTGCATGCAGGTATGTACATGTTTGCACATGGAGGCCAGACGCCGAGGTTGGGTATCTTCTCCATTCACCCAACTTAGTTTTAGATACAGGATCGCTCTCCAAACCTGGACCTCACCTATACAGCTACACTTGCAGGCCATTGAGCTCCGGGGTTCCTCAGTGTTAGGTGCTGGGGATCAACTCAGGTCCTCATGCTTGCATGGCACTTCCTTGGCACTTGAGTTCTATGCCCAGACCCACTTAGACTTTTTTTCTTTTCCACTCAGTGTTTACTAGCAGCTCTGTTGCACCCATGTATCCATTCTTCCTCCCTGGCATTGGTAATGAATATGACTTAATTCTACATTAGTTGACAATGAAATTAATATCTGTTGGTTATTGATAAGGGAATTGAATCAAAAGGTAGCTCTGAGCAGACAGGGTGTCACTTCCCCAAACTCCTTACCTTACTATTGTGTAATATCTTAAATGATTCTGACATCACCTCACATTGTCTAAATCCTTTATAGTGCTTAAATGAACTCTCCTGATTGTCTTGGTCACATCAGATTGATTCACTCGCAATCATTTCGTTGTCAGATCATCGCAGCTAGAGTTTTATACAATTCTGTTACTTGGGGCTGTTGATATCAGGATTTCTATCCTGGTCCACTTCAGAACACGCTCAAGAGCATCCAATCTTCCTCACAAACCTTTCCAACCTCACAATGTGCTGCACTTTGATGACATGCACTTGGATCACATATCAGTGAGACCCTCTTTGTTTCAATAATTCCACGCATTCTTCTCATCTTAGTTTTTATACAATTAAATGCTTCTCTTAAATCACAGGGTTTCATAATAGTGTAACTGCAGGATACATTTACTGCTAAGAAGCAGAGTTCATTTCTTTCTCCTTTCCTCTATAAACATTTTCAAGACAATCTACTAGATAAAAAAAAAAAAAAAAAAAAAAAAAAAAAAAAAAAAAAAAAACCCTGATTCCATTGTATGTCAGGCACACTGCCTTCTCCACTGGCTTGTATCTTTGAAATGGTAGTCTGCCCAGTACATGTTTAATTCATTGGCTGACCTTTCCAAACGTAGATTTTTGTCATTAAACTAAAAGTGATCCAAACCTTTAAATATACAGTGGAACAATATTAGACTTATAATAACTCCACTTAGGGCCCATGCTTTAAAAGAAAGCTTTTGGTCTTAAATAAATGGATTTCTCTCTCTTTCTTCCAAGTTCCACTCTGTTTCTGTCTATCTCTTACTCCTGAGAGCTGAGACAAATTAACTCTTTACAGGAAAATAGAGCAGGAGACTAGGAGAAAGTGAACATTTTTTTTCCAAAATAACTTTTATTGATTGTAGGCCTATGCCACTGAACGAATTTGGCTGAAGTGAGAATTGTCACAAACAGCTCCTATTGCTTTCTTTTCCAGTATGCACTTCATAGCCCATCCTGAGTGCACACGCAGTAATTTTACAACGCTCCTCTTCTGTATTATTATGAGATTAATACAGGAAATGTGACCTCTTTGAAAATTAGGATCAGGTCAATTAATCTCCCTATCCCCAAGGCCTATCACAGTGTCTGGGATATGTGTGGACTCACTGAATAAAATATCTATAGAGGTATCAGTTAAATAATTCATCAGCTTTTAAGCTTTCCTTATGCTCTTACACATTTTTCCAAACCTAATACTGAAGTTAAGGGTAAATAGAGGTCAAAGACTTATAGTCACATGGACCTAATCCCCTTAATGTTCATTCTGTCAAAACAAGAAAGGTCATAATTCATAGAATGCTAAGAGGCATTGGTCTAGTTCAATCCTATCTTTACTATGGCATCATCTAAATAGAACATGTCTGCATTAATATTTCAATTAAATTATTTTTAAAATCCCAGACTTCCACTCAAGGTACTGTGGTCAATAGGTTACTGAAAAACATTTGCAATTGTTTATTGATGCTGGCAGAAAAACAAAGATAAATAGACATACTAAAATTTATAATCATGCTTTCTTTTGCAGGCTCTACATTTATCTGACAGTATCAATAAATATCCCTCTACAGGTACACTAATATTCAGGGCTCATCAGGAAAAGATTTTTAAAACATTATCACATCGACCAGAAATAACAGATACATGTAAGTGAAAACTAACTTTATTACAATATAATTGCACTGAATGTCTGTAATTTGGAGGCTCTAAAAATCACCCGTTTCAATTACTTAGGGATTGTGATAGAATTTTACCTAGTGAAGATTCAGAGAGCTAACCAAATTATTTATTTCTTTTAAATGGTAGATAACATGAATAAAAGTATTAGTATGTTATTTAAATCTAATTTGAAAACATGATTTACATGATGAAAATTGCTCTACTTCTTAATCAGACTCACTCTGGTAGAACTGCTTTAATAAAAGTTTCGTTTTTAATATAATTTAGCTTTCCTATTAGAAAATGAGCTCTTCTATCTCCAAATTACAAATTGCTTCTTATTTTAACCTTATCTCAGACCCTGAAGCTTGCCTGAGATGGAGTGAAAGAGGGTACAACTGGATAACCTCATCACCTTCGGTTCATACTTCAGGTCTGCACAATCGTCAACCTCATGCTATGTTCTTCTCTGGTTTAATACCACTACTACACAGTGATATGCCTAATGAAAGAGGTGGAACAGAACATTTTCTAGGCTGCCACTTTTCCCATGGATTTTCATTTATCAGACAGTACTTAACTTTTTCCTGCAAGATACTTTTCTAATCACCAGTGGGAAGCCAGAGAAACATAAAGATATGTAATCATGGGGTAAAGACAGAAGATAAGCAAACTAAACAAACTTATGTTTTGCTTTGATTTGGTTTTGGCTTTTGAGACAAGCTCTCTCTATGTAGTCCTGAATGTCCTGGAACTCTACATATATCAGACAGGCCTCAAACTCACAGAGAGCCATCTGTCTCTGCCTCTGAAATGCTGGGATTAAGGGTGAACATCAGTATCCATGGCTTACAGGTACCCTGTAATCATAATATTTGCTAATTCCACCCTGGCAGTATGAAATTGCCTAAATTAGTATAATCAAAACTTATTGCGAGTAAAGCATAGGATCAAGTTGCTGAATGATATCTACCCTCATGTGGATGCTGAATATCACAGAAGATCCCATCTTAAAAACTTGCTCCCTAGGGTGGTACTACTGCAAAGTGTTGGAACCAAAGTGCCTCTATGAAAGATCTTCACATCATTGGTGACATTCTTCTGTTGTGGGAACTCCTTCAGCCAACAGCCTTTAAGATATCGGCCCACTTTAAGGGTGGTCTCATGTACTATAAGTGCAGACAAAAAGCATGTGCAGTCCTCCTTTTCTGCTGCATTCGGTTCCAGTTCCCAGTGCATGTAGAGGACTGTGGATCGCTACCCTTACTGTGAGTATATCCTGAAATAAAACTTTGTTATACTCCATTAAAGGGTATTGTGGAATTCTTTGGGACTATTACATTCTTTCAAAGGAGATAGTAACACCTAGGCCTATCTTCCTCTCTGTTTCCTTCCTGGCCATTAGTTGAGTGGTTTTGTATACCCATAGCAATCACATCAAACAATCATGGAGTGTAATATATCCATGAATGAGATCCAGAATAAACTTTTTTCTCCATACATGAGTTATCTCATTATTTCATTACAGTAATGCATAATTGAATAATGCAGTACCTTAAAGGCGACATCATCCTGTACTATGTTCACAATGAGAAAACTGAGACTCATCTTCCTTGCTCAAAGAAGCACAGATATTTTGCCCATAAATATTTCACCCTGAACTAGAACCTGTGTTTATTCAAATACCAGAACAGGTCTTCTCCATCCATGTCATCAACTTGGACATGATGAACTAACTAGAGAGCTTCAGTACAAATGACTCACTCGCACCTTTATCATATCCAAAACCTTCACCCTAAGAGAATCCCATTTGTATATTAGCTGTCTCTTCAAGACATACTGACATTTGAATGTGATTGACAAAATACCACCATCCTCTCTATTTTTTTCTATTATCTATTACAAAGCCAACTTTTAGTAAGCCTCACAGCCCCTCTGCTCCCATACCTCGCCAGACACCTTTCTAACATCTGGCCAGACAGTTTGACTGCCCTGTAAGACTGACAGTAAATGTCAATGTCTAGTGTCAAAATTCATGGTGACCTTTCCACAAATATTGTTAGAAGAACTGAAAGATGATGCAGCAATTTACTTGATTAAAAATACACTTGTAATGAGTCTGAAAGAAAAGAAAACATTTTCAAACAGGAGCATGATAAAATATAGATGCTATGGGATGATATGAAAAACTATTTAATCTTATAAATATGTCATTTTAATTCCAGCTAATGGATATGGACGCTTTAAAAAATGTAAGAGAACTGGATGTTAATTGATAAACTGTGCCTCAACAAAGTAGGCCATTGCATACAGAATTCTGGGCACCATCTTGATCTAACATATTGTGTTAATGAATATATAAAGGACCTATTTAGATTTTCATTTAGATGTTTTATTTAGGATGGAAAATTAGATTAGGTGTGTAGTAAACTGCTACTGAATATAATTACACATAAATCATTCAGAGTCAAATTTTGAAAAGTCTTATCAGATAATATAAGCAGGATGGTAACAATAAATAATAAAACAGTGAGAAGTAGCAATTGCTCTGAATTGTATATTAAATATATGAAAATTAAATGACTGTAAAATACTAAGATGGTTAAATTTCTTCCTGAGTTTGTTTTATTTTCCTTTACTTTCTTAACTCTTCTATTTGCTTTGCCTATATCAATAATATTTATGTTTTAGGGTATCTTCCCATCCCATGACCCCATTATCTACTATTTCCCAATAGGGGTAGACCCCAGCAGCTGTGTATGTACCACATAACCCATAATAACTTCTCCCACTGAGCCACAGATTATTGGACATGTAGAAATGTTTTACCTCCACTTAGCTGATTTTTCTCCTGGGCCATCACCTAAGCCATAGCTGATCAGATGAAGAAAAACACTTACCTTAGTGTGTGCCAATTGGATTCTTCTCCTAGCAATTTGAACTTGGAATGCAGACGTATGAAACTGGCCTCTGACATTCAGTTACATGAAAACTCCATAAATCCAGAAGCTATATGGAGACTACTATGTTGTATTTCCTGATATCATGAAACTCAACCTGGTAAGGGGGAGGTGGCTGCTCAATTTCTTAACAGCTTCCTAGTGAGTGTGTTGTCTACTTTGGGTTTCCTTGAGATGCTGTGTTTCTTCCAATAAATTCTTTTATATTTATGGTATTTTAGTGAAGTTAGGTTGTTTACAACCAAATGCATGACAGCTAATACCCTTTTGGCTATTTGTTTTCTTTGCTTCTTCCCTTTTCCTCATAATCATGAAGACAAATCAAGAAATCTGAAATTTCATATGGTAGGGGATATGGAGACCCTGAACATTGCCACAGGATAGGTTTACTATTATTCTTCAAATCCACTATACTTTTATTTTTAAAAAATAAGGAAATGATAATTTTCAACCTAGTTCATTGTTTTTATTTCTTCTCTCCTCACTAAGTTTTCTACTAATATGGACTCAAGCTCCCTGACTTATGTATTTTATGGATATTTCTAATTGCATACTTGCTGCAGTAAATAGCACACAGTTTCGGCATGAAGGCTGATTATAACCATGAAGCTGTGTCCTCTTGGCTATATATGGAATGAGATGTTGCCAACTATCTTTATACTTCCAATGGGTAGACAAAGGACTTAAGAAATGAACCACCAAGTTCCGCCTTGTATTCAGATATATGATCACAGAAACTGGAAGGGGTTTGTTGTTTTATGCTTTGAGTGCCATGAAGATTAGTTAGGATTGGTTTTCTTTTGTTTGTTTTGTTTTTTTCCATTTTCACAATTAATTGTAAGTGATCAAATAAATTCATTATTCCGTTATCAGAGATGGCTAAAGTGCAGGCTTAGCTTTGTTACAGCATTAGCACTGTTAGTTAATATTGTTGTTTCCATTACTGTAGCTCAAACTGATAGTGCTCCTAGCAGACTCAACAGCAAAGACAAAGGTACAAGCAAAAGAAAACACTGAACATGCCTGGGGTACACTGACTACATTCTCTGGATTTTTGTGGGAGAATCATGTGATGTATTTAGGGCTTCCTTGCAGTTTAGATATGTCTTGTCAGTCACGACAAAGAGTTTTAGCTTCACTTCAGAAGATCATGATAAACCACTTGAAGAGTCATGCCTAGCAAAGTTTTGAACAAAAAAAAAAGACGTATTATCACAGCATTTTCAAAAGATTAATGAGTTGATGGAGAGATAATTGGTTCAAGGTAAATGACATTTGAGACTTAAGTCAAAGGGTAGGAAATCACTGAAGCAGACTAAATTTGAGCTGATAAGTGTTAGATTAGGACACTGGCAACAGAGGCAAATGGGAAGGAAAAATTCCATTCTTTGAAATTTTCATACACATATACCATGTGTCTTGATCATATTGACTCCCAGTTCAGTTCTACATTTCGAACTTGTTCAGGCTTTCCTAACACAGTTCATGTCCTCATTTTTATTTGCTAGCCTACTGAATAGAATAAGTACTGCTCATCTGTGTGTGGATCAGCCATCCATGAGAGCATGGGCTACCTATATATAGACAGCTCCCCTACAAAGAAAACTTACTCTCCCCGTAGCCATCAATTACCAGTAGTTCTTCAGCTAGAGAGAAGCTCTTAAAAGCTATATTCTACCTGTGGTTTAATTTTTCACTGGTTTGATCCCGTGTAGCTCTTGTGTTGGTAACCACAACTGCTGAGTTCAACAGTGCAACAGTGATGTCATGTTTAGAGAACAATATCTTTCCTCACTCCTCCCCATCCTCTGGCGCCTATATTCTTTCCATTTCCTCTTGACTGATATTTCTAAACTTTGAAGGTGGTGCAGGGGACCTCTACACAGCTACGCACATCCAGTCACTGGATTCTCAGCACACTGGAGTATGCGTCTCTGTACTAACACTACCCACTGAGCTAAGAAGCTTCTCTTACTATTGAGACACTTGCAGACCTGTGTTCATTGGCACTCTCTTCATACTAGTTAAGAAATGGAATCAACCATGATGCCATCAAGTGAGGAATGGATAATGAGCATGGGGCTCATATATACAGTAGAATATTACTTAGCTGTAAAGAAAAATGACATCATGGAATTTGCAGACAAATTGGAAGAAACAGGAAAAAATAAGAGAAGCAAATATATGGCAGATATAACTGAGTATGAAGGAGGAAGATAAGAGAAAATAGTCAAAGGCTACAAAGAAATTTAAAGTCTATGTGGCTAAAAGAAAGGAGTGAGTGAAAATAATGTTAATTTTAAGGAAACATATGAGTTTAATTTTCAACATGTTGGATTAGAGACTACAGCAGGCCATCGGACTATAAGTATCAAATTGATTAGTGAAAGATGGAGAGAAGTAGGACAGATAATACTGATTCTAGAGTCACATACATGGAGCGATGGCCACTATAGAAGCCTTCCTTCTAGGAGAAATGGGCAAGATGACAAAAATAGAGAACTGACAGTCCAGGTAGTAGAGTAAAAAATTGTCGCATGGTAGTCATGGCATACTTCTATATCCTAGCACTCAGGAGGCAGATCTCTGAGTTCAAAGGCAGCCTAGTCTACAGAGTGAGTTCCAGGATTCCTGGGGCTACATAGAAAAACTCTGTCTCAATTTCCTGTCACAAAAGGATAAATAACTAGCCAGGTGGTGGTGGTGGTAATGCATACCTTTAATCCCAGCACTTGGGAGGCATAGGCAGGCAGATTTTTGAGTTTGAGGCTAGCCTGGTCCACAAAGCAAGTTTCAAGAAAGCCAGAGCTACAGAAAAGCTGTCTCAAAAAAAAAAAAAACAAGAAAAGGAAAAAATGCATAAGTCAAAACAATCATTGAAGGCCCTGAAAGGAGGTGAATTTGGAACTGGGCTAAATAAATACCTACATGATTGGTGGGTATAGTTTCTCACCATAATAATGGTGTTCAAAGTAATGATAAATACAATGCTATTTAATCTCAGTAAATTAATAGTAATAATAATGTCTCTTTTCAACCAAGAAAGTGAATAGCTCATCATCATTAGTATAGACCCTGAAGATATTGGGGTAAAGAAAAGAGAATGTAGCAATGTAATTAAAGAAAATTAAGCACCAATCTGGACTACATGATCAAAATTTTTTCCTGTCCCTTCTCATGACACCATTTTTGAGAAATGTCAAGCATTACAGAGAAATGCTTAACTCTCTTAGTATGTGACATAGGAGAAGTTTGGGTTTTGAGTTTGTTTGTTTGTTGAAGTAGCTGCCTTAAAGCAGAAAATAAGTGACTGGAATAAAATGTCATCTACTTTTAGCAAATACTGTCAAGTGTTTACTCTGCAAAGCACTCAGCTGGACCAGGGGAAGGGAAACTAGAAGGCAACAAACCATAGCAAGGCATAGCCCCTGCCTGTTAAGGTGCTTTTTGTCTGGTGAACGTGAATGACCGGGCATAATATAAAGTTCATGGGATCAAGAAACAAAGCAAAGGCCATTTTGAAAGGTATATGTTGAAATCCTTATGGTATGATGAAAGTCACCTACTAATCTCAGTTCTGGTGACAAGAGCAGACATTATTAACTGGAAAACCAAGTAAGATTCTGATAGGCTTGTTTGTCAGTTAAAGAAAAGCATGTATGAACAAGTTGTATTCTTTGATTCTTACTCAACTGTTTATTTCTATATCAACTGCAATTAGAAGGAAAATGTAAGTAAAGAGATTTTCTTGTAAAGTTTAATTTCTGATGATGTCATTACTCAAAGCCTCAGAAATAGTCTTTAAAATAAGAAAATAACTAGTTTCTTCTTAATTCTTATTTTACAACTCTAATATTTCAAGTCAAGACTTGGATGAAAGTGAAAAAGAAGATTCAGTAGGATTTTGGCTGGAAACATTTGGCGAGCTTCCATCACTTGCCTGCTGCAGGAACCAGTGTTTGATACGGGAGGAGCTGCAGGCTTCTCCATACTGCTCCAGTAATGCAGAGATGCTGGCTTTGGACACCACCATCTGGATCAGTGTAAATGGCAAAGTCAAACCTCCCACGTGCATTTGCCTAGCTGGGCAGATCAACTTTGGAGCAAGGGCACAGGCTGCCTCTTGGAGTCCATCAGCTTCCTTCCTTGGTGGTGTGGATAGCTTCAAGGTGTCACTGCCATGACAAAGAAACTAAAGCAGCTTTTCCTGTCACTATAGATTGCAAATTGCTCAATTGTGAGTTACTGTTTATCCTGAGTTTTGGCAGAGACTGTCATGCGGCTTCCTGTATCATCTTTTCCTCTGTGGATGGAGGAGCTGTCCCTGCATATAAATCCCAACAAGTGTCTCTTTGGCAATCCATTTGCAGAAGGATTTCCTGGTTGTCTGATGAATAGGGGTGAACATGTCTAATAAGCCTAAGTTGAGCTTCACAGATTGTTTTGAATCTGAAATCTCATTTATCACCCAGTGTGTCCATTCTTTGGGTCATGTCTTATTTACTGTTCCATTATACTTGATATAAAGTACTGAAATCACTACAATAGACCTTGAAACCAAACAAAATAGTTGTCATAAGTCACTATAATAATGTATGCTTTATTGTCCATGTCTCTGACATCTTCTGTTTGTATTTGCTCAAATGTTTCCACCTAAAGTCAAGCTGAAAAAGAAAGAAATACTAAAAGGAAAAAAATACTACTGCCTGCCCAGTGTAATGGATACTTCCTAATGATATTTTCTTTCTTCGTTTGTTCCTTTTTAAAAAATATTCCCTTTATTTTTATTTTATTATAATTATATCATATATCCCTTCACCTTCCTCACTCCCTTATATCATATATCTCCCTTCCCCTTCCTCACTCCCACCCTACTATATACTTGTATGTACATGTGCATGCTGATGGTAATACAGCATTTGTGAGTGGAGGTAAGAAATAGGGTTTATCCTTCCACGTGTGGGTTTTGGAAATGAGACTCAGGCAACAAGCCTTTGAAATCAGCATCTTTACATATTGAGCCATCTTACCAGCCACACAAAAGCATGACTTTGTTTAGAAAAATAAGTCATTTTTGTTCTTCATATCTTAGACAAATTCTAATTTAAAATGAAACAAAAATGGTACTGACGATCACACCTGACATTAACACACAACCTGCCTATTTGATTCAATTTCTAAACTACCCAGGCTAACTTCTTGCACCTTGGTATTTCATCACAGTATACTGACACAGAAATTTTGTGGTGCCTCCAAAATAAGATACACACAAGCACGTTGAGGTATTCAGTTTGTCAGTATGTAGGCCAGAAGAAGATGCTGCCTCCAGTTCATAAATTTACATTTGAAAAGATAAAATCTGGCTGGAGAGATGGCTCAGAGCATGTTGTCCCTCCAGAAGCCTCAACTTCAGTTCAGTCACCCACTTTGAATGACTCACAAATGCTATTAACACCAGTTTCAAGAGATATGACACCCCTTTCTGGCGTCCATGGGCACCTGCACCCAAGTGTACATACCCACACACAGAAACACACTCATATGCTTTATCAAAGTCTAAAAGGCCATCTCTAAAAGATTTTTTAAAAGCTCTTGGCTGGGTTTCTCAGTTCAGCTGAACTCTCAAAAAAATGACATTTCACTTTTAACTTATTTTTTTAGACTGGATAAGAATGCATTAGTCGTTTTATATATAGCCTTAGAAAATAAGGAAAAACATGAGGGGATAATGTTAGATATAATCACTTTAAACAAATGAAGTTAATTGTCAACCACCAGATAAAAGCAAGTCAGTTTAAAAACAGGTTTATAAATTTGTTACAGATGTAAAAAAATCAAGCCCCTCAGGAATAAGATAGAACTAATGACAACTGTCTCATTCGTCACCTTGTGATTCTCAGAAGAATGTGCCTATGGTATAGGATAGTTGCCTATATAAAGCCTACAAGAAGAAGAATTGGCTAGAAATAAATTGCTTGTGTTTAAAACCCTGTCCAGCAAGACAGGCTCTATATATTACAATAATGATAATGATCATGATTCAATCATAAACATTATCATTTATTGATGTCTAAGCAAGCTAATATATGTAAGGCACGAAGAACAGTGCCTGGCACAAGTGCATGTTCACTAACGGTAAGCTATAATTATGATGCTATAATTGTATAATAGAGCATTCTCCCTAGCACAGACTAGTTTAGAACTAAAAGTCTGAAGTTAGCCCACAACTTTACCACACTCATCATTAACTTTCTACCCAGTTCTATGTCCACACAAACATATCAATAGAAGCTCATCCCCAATCAGTCAACAAATTGCACAAGCCAGGCATTATCGTAGACACGATTTCTTTCACTTCCTAACTCTAATCCTTCAAGAGGGTTTATGATCTTACTTTATTTATTAACTAATCTCCCTATGCTCCACTGTTACCAGTTTAGTCTGAGTGACCATTTTCTCCTGTCTAGACTATAATTAGTCTTTTATACCCAATTGCTTTTGTGAATATTTCTCACAGTTCTCCCCAATCAATGTGATTCATTGTTGCTGTTATTAAAACCGAAGTGTCTTAGTTGGGGTTTCTTTTCTTTTTTTAGGTAGGGTTTCTATTGCTGTGAGAAAACACCATTACCAAAAGTAACTTATGGAGGAAAGGTTTTATTACATCTTATAATTTGTAGTCCATCACCCAGGGAACTTGGAGGCAGAAACTGATGCAGTGATCATAGAGGAGGGCTGCTTACTGGCTTGCTCTCCATGGCTTGCTCAGCCTGCTTTATTACAGCACTCAGGACAACTGGCCCAGTGGTGGCACCACCCACAGTAAGCTGGACACTCCCACATCCACCATCAATCAAGAAAATGCATGATAGGCCATATGATGGGATCATTTTCTCAAATAAGTTTCACTCTTACCTAGTGACTCTAGCTTGTGTCAAGATCACATAAATCAAGCCAGCACATCAAGTATGATCTCTGTGACTCTCTTTAATGTTTTTCTATCGCTCTTATCCTACTACTAACCAAATTATCAGTGCCTCTGCCAATAAGGCCCTGCTTTATGTGTCCCCCACCTACCTGTCCAACCTCACATTAGATGTCACTCTTTCTGCATTTGCTTCAATGATACTAGCTTCTTTCCATGTCAGAAAAACATGATTAAGAAAAGACCTTGGTTAGAAAAGTCAACAAACACATCCTAAAGAAAATGGGGTGTGAACTGACAGCTGGTGATAGTAATAGTAGGATGGGTGTGGCAGGGTTCAGGAAAGAAGAGTAGATCATTCTAGAAAAAGAGGACCAACAGAAGGAGCAAGTTATAATGGGTAGGAAGTGAACTTGATATGATCCAGAAATGAAGAGTATGGCTTTAAACACACTAGAAGTAGACCAGAAGGAGGAAGTCAGTGTCAGATCATGATAAGGATTCTGAAAGGAATCAAGAATGCATGAGCTAAACTGTTAGGCTTTCATTATTTTATAAACTATAATGTGGATCTTCAAATTCTAATGTTTTACCTTTGCTTTAGGCAAATATAAGCCCACGTTCTTCACTAAGTCATCAACGAAGTGTGTTGGACCTGGCTTAGCAGATGGTAGCCAAGAGATGCCAGAATGTAGAGAACAGAGTATGTTGCTGATAGGATCTCAGGTGCACTGGCGCAGCCATGTGAGAGGAGAATCTTGCCCACAGCATTTGATACAGGCCAACATTCTCCCTTTTGGATCCAATAACTATTACTCAAGAGTTGAGAGAATAGAACCAACAAGCAGCCTGCATAGATTACAGAGTTAAAAGATGTGCATTTAAATTGGTTTTGAAAAATAAAGTAGATAGGTAACAACTTAAGAACACAAGGAAATAACTTGTGTGTACACACACACACACACACACATATATATATATATATATATATATATATATATATATATATATATAGTACTGGAATAATATTTAAGCATACACCAAGGAGATCAAAATTAACAGACCACAAAATGAGAAAAGGGGGAAAAGAAAAGAAAAACTTCAAACAAAGATGAATGGACTGAAAAAATCTGAGCATTTTGGTTTTTCATTCATGACATTTATTTCTAAGACCTCTTCAGGAAGAATAAATAAATAAATAAATTTAATAAATAAATAATAATGATAAAGAAAAAAGACCTTTTACAGAATTGCTTTAATTTTTAACATGGAAACAAACATTTATTGTGAGAGACTGGGGTTGTTTCTTGACTCTGGCATTTACTGTGTGAATGATGTTCAATGTCTAGTCTATTTTTTCTACAAGGGGACAACAAAACTCGTCTGATAATATTGTTATATAAATTAAATGATAAGGTCAACACACTTTTTCAAAATCTAGCATGGAGTAAGTACTCTGTTAGTGATAGCTTATATCATGCTGTTAGAATTTTAGAAATAAGGTCATTGGCTGTCTTTTTTCACAAAAACCACTCTATTATATTACTCATCATAGCAAGAAGAAGAAAAGAGGAAAGGGCTGCACTGAGATGGCCCACATACTGGAAAAAACTGACTCCTGCAAGTTGTCTTTTGACCTTCACACACACACTTGTGTGAGTGCTTTTAGAAGGACCACCATGACCAGTTTTGTTTTTCTTTCTCTACAAACTCTTTGTTACCAGTTATTGATTAGTTTGGATTTAGAAACAGATTATTTGAAACTGGGCTTTGTGCCAAATGATCTTCAGTAAAATCATGATTAACCTAAGGACCCCATTCCGGGGATTATGATACTTGAATGTGCTCCTTTAGCTTTGAGGTTTCATGATATAGCAGGACACTGTGGGTCAGGTGCCTAATTAGTCAGAGCTGTTCCTAACCAGGGACAATTGGCAGTCTCCTCCAACTGTATCCTGCCATCTAGAAATGACTCTTCTGTTTCTATATTATGAAATACATTAAGGAGTATAGGTATTAGGTCTTCTTGGAAGTTCTGGTAGAATTCTGCATTGAAACCATCAGGTCCTGGGCTTTTTTTGGTAGGGAGGTTTCTGATAACAGTTTCTAATTCTTTGTGACTAACAGGACTATTTAGATTGTTCACCTGGTCCTGGTTTAACTTTGGTATATGGTACTTATCTAAAAAAAGTGTCCATTTCTTTTACATTTTCCAATTTTGTGGCATACAGGCTTTTGTAGTAAGATCTAATGATTCTCTGAATTTCCTCTGTGTCTGTGGTTATGTCCCCCTTTTCATTTCTGATCTTATTAATTTGCTTGTTCTCTCTCTGCCGTTTGATTAGTTTGGCTAGGGGTTTGTCAATCTTTTTGATTTTCTCCAAAAACCAGCTTTTTGTTTAATTGATTCTTTGGATTGTTTTCTGTATTTCTATTTTGCTGATTTCTGCCCTCAGTTTGATTATTTCCAGTCTTCTACTCCTCCTAGGTGAGTCTGCTTCTTTTATTCTAGAGCTTTCAGGTGGGCTGTTAAGTCTCCAATGTGTGCTTTCTAAGTTTTCCTTAAGTGGGCACTTAGTGCTATGAACTTTCCTCTTAGCACTGCTTTCATTGTGTCCCATAGGTCTAAGTATGTTGTGTCTTTATTTTCATTAAATTCAAGGAAGACTTTAATTTCTTTCTTTAGTTCTCCCTTGACCCAGGTGTGGTTCAGTAGTTGATTGTTCAGTTTCCATGAGGTTGTAGGCTTTCTGGGGGTAGCATTGTTGTTGAATTCTAATTTTAATCCATAGTGATCTGATAAGATGCAGGTGGTTACTAATATTTTTTGTAACTGTGGAAGTTTGCTTTGTTACCGATTTT
Organism: Arvicola amphibius; assembly: GCF_903992535.2. Classification (NCBI taxonomy): domain Eukaryota; kingdom Metazoa; phylum Chordata; class Mammalia; order Rodentia; family Cricetidae; genus Arvicola; species Arvicola amphibius. Next base: position 83,010,218 of record NC_052065.1, on the reverse strand, counting down.
GAGGTGAATTTTCGAAAAGGTTCCATGAGCCGCAGAGAAGAAGGTTTATTCTTTCCTATTTAGGTGGAATGTTCTATAGATGTCTGTTAAGTTCATTTGGTTCATTACCTCTATTAAGTCTTTTCTCTGTTAGGTTTCTGTCTGATTGACCTGTCCATTGGTGAGAGGGGAGTGTTGAAGTCTCCTACTATAAGTGTGTGTCGTTTGATGGCTGCCTTGAGTTCTAGTAATGTTTCTTTTATATAAGTGGGTGCTTTTATATTAGGGGCATAGATATTCAGGATTGAGACTTCATTCTGATTGATTTTTCCTGTTATGAGTATAAAATGTCCCTTTCCATCTCTTCTGATTGATTTTAGTTTGAAGTCAACCTTGTTAGAAATTAGTATGGCCACACCGGCTTGTTTCTTAGGTCCATTTGCTTGATAAACCTTTTCCCAACCCTTTACTCTGAATAGATGTCTGTCTTTGTGATTGAGGTGTGTTTCTTGTAAACAGCAGAATGTTGGATCCTGTTTTCATATCCAATCTCTTAGCCTGTCCCTTTTTATATTGAATTGATTCCCTTGATATTAAGTGATATTAATGACCAGTGGTTGTTAACTCCAGTAGTCATTTTTGGTTTTTTTTTTTTTTTTTTTGGTAGTAGAGATTGTGTGTCTCCCTTCTTTGAGATGTGCTGGTGAAGGGTCGCTAGATATCTGAGTTATTGTGGTATTGTGGGCATTGTTGCAATCCTTGGTTTGTGATTTTCCTTCTATTACTTTCTGTAAGCCTGGATTTGTGGCAACATATTGTTTAAATTGGTTTTTATCCTCGAAAATTTTGTTTTCTCCATTTATAGTGAACGAAAGCTTGGCTGGGTATAGTAGTCTGGGCTTGCATCCATGGTCTCTTAGTTTCTGCAAAACATCTATCCAGGACCTTCTGGCTTTCATGGTTTCCATAGAGAAGTCAGGTGTTAGTCTGATAGGTTTACCTTTATATGTTACTTGACCTTTTTCCTTTGCAGCTCTTAATATTCTTTCTTTATTCTGTATGTTTTGATTATAATATGGCGAGGGGATTTTTTTTGATCCAGTATATTTGGTGTTCTGTATGCTTCTTGAACCTTCATAGGAATATCTTTCTTAAATTAGGAAAGTTTTCTTCTATAATTTTATTAAATATATTTTCTGGACAGTTGAGCTGTACTTCTTCTCCTTCTACCCCTATTATTCTTAGGTTTGGTCTTTTTATTGTGTCCCAGATTTCCTGAATGTTTTGTGATGAGAATTTGTTGGATTTGCTGTTTTCTTTGATCGGTGCATTTATTTTCTCTATGGTATCTTCAGAATCTGAGATTCTTTCTTCTATCTCTTGTATTCTGTTGGTTATGCTTGATACTGTAGTCTCTATTTGTTTACCTAGATTTTCCATATCCAGCCGGCCCTCGGTTTGTGTTTTCTTCCTTGCCTCCATTTCAGTTTTCAAGTCTTGAACTGTTTCCATTATCTCTTTGATTGTTTTTTCTTGGTTTCCTAGGATATCATTTATGGATTTACTCAATTCTTCAAACTTTTTGTTATTCTTCTCATCCATTTCTTTAAGGGAGTTTTCCACCTCCAGTTTAAGGGCCTCTATCACTTTCAAAAAGTCAATGTTTTCTACTTCTTCTTGATTGAGGTATTCAAATCCTCCTCTTGTAGGATTGCTGGGTTCTGGTGATTTCATGTTGTTTTTCAGATTATTTGGGGGAATTCTTGCATTGGCGCCTGCCCATCTCTTCTTCTGAATGCTCCTCTAAGGATCTTCTTTTACAGGATCAGGTGTCCTTGCTTGCCAAGGAGCTCCCAGACAAAGGGCCTACCTTGCTGCAGGTAGGCTATTGAAACAAAGAAACTCCCACCTGCTGGTTGCACTCCCTACCAGGTCCCAGCACCCTGATCAGGCTGAGCTGGAGATGTTATGAACCCGAAGAGGGGAAGAAGAAGGGAGGGTTTTTCTGGATGCAAGCTGGGTGGGGTAGGAAGAGAGAGGCAGTAGCCAGGGAAAGTAGCCCCAGCCGGAAGACCAGGAAGTGTAGGGGTTTGAGGAGAGGCTGTGCTCCGTCTCCTGGGCTGCTGCTGCAGGGTCAGGAACTCACTCACCTTCCGGATACATCTTCTGGTACTGAGATCAGGTGTCCTTGCTTGCCAAGGGGCTCGCAGACCTACAGCATTGCTTTAAAAAAAAATTTCCCATAACATTCTCGCTACAAAAAGAGCTTGAAACAATTTTAAATTCTTCATCCATTTAATCATCAGGAACATACTGTGCTCTATATTTTAAAGCATTAGAAACCAATGCACTGATCTGTTGTACAGGATATGCAACTCACTCTTAAGAGAAGGTGAAATGGCATTGAGGTTGGTTAGACAATCAGCTTTAATTTGTCTTTATCATGTAAAATTGCTTGAGGATGGGAGTTCTAATCCAATTATAATTAGTACCAACCTCACACTATTCTGGATCATAGATGCTTTATAAATATTTATTAAGTGGCTCAGTAAACAACTCTGCCCCAGATCAGAAGTGTCATTTCTTCTTCATTTGCTGGAGCACCTTCCAGTTACCAATGGAGAGCAATAGAGACTATGCCAGTATCTTTGTCTTGAAAAAGGAATATATAGCAATTTGGCAAGTTGTATTGTCCCAGTTACACTTTAGAAAATAAATTTCTTTTTAAACATCTATTTGCTCAAAATTATTAAGCTTTGTTAATAATAGTATTTAAAGAAAAATATTTTTGGTTGGTATTCCCCATTTTAACAATGTCTTGCAGTTCTATCTATCTATCTATCTATCTATCTATCTATCTATCTATCTATCTAATTTGTCTATCCATCTCTATCTCTCTGACTTCTCATAAAGGTGGCCATGAACTCTGGTGTCTGCTGGTGAAAGTTAGTGCCTGGATCAATCTTTCTGTTTTACTGAACCTCCAGACCACAGTGGAAGAATGACCTTACTCAAACAGATGCTTGAACACTCTTTGTTTACATCTGAAAAGCAGTTTTTTCTCAAATACCAAAATGGCATAATCTAAGTATCTCATAGTCTGTTGATGCCCATGTGATTTCTCATTCAGATGCAGACACGGTGTCTATTGAACTCATGAGCATGAGGAAGGTCATTTCAAACACTTAGCCTTCTTTATAGGCTCTCAAAAACTTTATGAAATTTGTGCTTTTATTTCATATCACAGATACAAAATAAAAAATAAAAAATAAAGAAAAATGCATAGGTATTCTGTGTTAATAATAAAAAGCACTCCAAAATCAATGTTGCCCTGGCAATGATACCATTATTCTAAGTTTGTTTTATTCATTTTACTTTTTAAAATTTAATTTAATTTTCATCTTTAAATTTTCAAGACTTTCACACATGAATAGTGTATTTGCTTCATTCCTCACTGTCCCACCTCAAATTCCTCTAGTGTTCTCCTTACTCTTTCTTATAATTCATGACCTTTTTTCTTTAATTACTATTAAATATAGATAGATAGATAGATAGATAGATAGATAGATAGATAGATAGATAGATGATAGATAGATAGATACATACATACATACATACATATAGAAAATAATAACAACAGCTGCTAAATGCATTTTGTGTTGTTCATATGTTGTATGTGTTTAGAGCTGACCACTTAGGACTAAATACCTGTCAGGAATCTCTTCCCTAAAGAAGACTGATTCCACCTCTTTCATCAGTCATTATTTGACCATATGTCTTAAAGTAGGAGTGGAGTCTTGTGAGTTGTTCCCCATCTATATCAGGATATCCACTGGTGGTATCATTGTGCAGTTCTCCTGAAGAGTTCCACATTGTTGAGATCTCATAGGTACAGCTTCATCATCAGGACTGGAAGATACTGTTCATCAGAAGCCATCCTGGTCCTTTGGCTCTTCAAATATTTCCACTCCCCCTTTTGTAACGTTCCCTGAGTTGTAGGTATAGGGATTGTGTTGTAGATGTGTCAGTTGGGGTTGGGTACCCTATGGCAAGTATTTCTCTGAGTTTTTATTAATTGTGGCTTTCTGTAATGGTCTCTGTTTCCTGCAAAAAAAAAAAAAAAAAAAAAAAAAAAAAAAAAAAAAAAGAAGAAGCTTCTTTATAAGGAGTGAAAGTTACATTTATTTGTGGGTAAAGAATATGTATTAAGGATGAAGTTAGGTAGGATTTATACTGGTCTAGTAAAGTGGCAGGTAATAGGAGGTTCTCTTCTAGGGTCCATGATCTCTCTGGGCATTTTATGTCAATGAAAACCAATGCATGTAGAAGGCAGGAAAAAATGAAGCAACAACATCACTTAGAAAACATTATTTCTTGGTAATTTTTTGCACATATTTTTAAGCTGATAGTTTTACAATCCTTTTCCTCTTATATAACAATACAATTTTGATCATACAGAATTATGATCAAATAGAATTCAAGGATTTTAAGGACTGCACTCTATTCAAAGTTAATCATATGCCATAATTTATTTAATCAATGTTGTTTCTAACTTTTCCCCCAATGTTTTCCTGTAAAGAATTCCACTGAACTTCAATATATCTGTGTTTTTACTTGTATCTTGTCACTTTGCTACAAATACATTTTTAAAATTAAATTTGTACAACAAAGAAGGGACATTCATATTTTAAGGTCTTTTTGAGACATATTAATTGTATCTCTTAATTTGAGCTTAAAAAGTAAAGTCCAGGTCTAGTTTGCAAAGAATTGGAGACATTTTGCAGAGAATAAGAAATGCTAAAACATTTCCTCTTCCTTTTTTATGAATATCTGATGCTCACCTGACTTGTTATCATTCTCCAATCATCTCCTCTTTCAGTCATTTGTAGTTTCCACTTTTGGATTTTGCCAGTAATCTGCTTAAGACAGCCGAGAAGGCAAAACCAGAATCTGACTTCTGTTTCTATATGAACAATGATTAGTCACAGATACTAACAGAAACATGGGCAGGCAGCTATATAATTATTAGCATTTGTTAGTTGAATGGATTCTTCTGAAATGGGAACTCCTGAGTCCAATAATACAGCTATTTAAAATTTAATTCTATTTTCTTTCCATTTCTCTAGATTTATCTTTCTGGTTTTGAGACCTGTTTTCAGTCACTGTCTGTACTACATTAAAAAATCATTACATATTTTTCTTTTTACATTTTTGTCTTGAGAGGCAATTTGTTTGTAAATTGTCTACAGTACAGTTCAGGTTAAGTGATTTCATACCCAATGCTTAAATGCAATTACAACCCAAAATGGCCTGCCTGAAAAGTCATATTTCAGTACCTGTGAGTAGAGTTGAGCACTATGTTTTTCAAAATGAATTTCACTCTGACAAATGAAAGGAAGATGTTTGATGCTTTTTCCATCTCCATTAAAGGTCTGATTGCCCAATGTCACAACCTTTTTTTACCATCTTCTGTTAATGGGAAAGTATTCCCTCTTTAGCACATTAATAAATGAATAATCATCATGAAGACACACAGGCTATAAAATGCCAAGCCAGAATCAGCAGATAGAGCTTGAATTGCTTCAGGGGGAACTTTGTTACAATAAATACCACTAAAATGAAATCTCTATCACAAGATAGGCACACAGATGGCCAGCTCCCAGGTAAGAGCCTTATCAATTGTTCTAGCCAGACTCAGCACATCAACAAGCTAGCACCAACTACTGGAACAGGGTTTCACATGCATGTAGATTCAATAATCTGAAGAGCAACTTTCTCATTTAAGATTGCCTTGTTTTTGCGCAGCGAAAACATGTAAAACATGAGATATACAGAAGCAATGTTTCCATTAAATGTGTTCTCTTTTTCTTCTCCCTTTCCAGAGTCAAGACTTCACTGTGAATTCTAGTCACCTCCCTTCTTGGTGGCCATAGCCATCTCTCAATCTTCCCTGCATCTGGATGCACTCCAGTACAATAAAACCTGTAGTTTGGGTAATGGCATAAATGCCTCTTCTCCAGTATGTTACTGGCAGACAAAAGTGAGAAGTCATCAAGGAATGTAGAAAACTAAAACAATCAGAGAAGATGGGAGTTGAATATGTAGGAGGAAGCACTATTTGAGTAGGCAGAAATGAACAATGACTTGAACCCCATATGTCCTGACATGGATAGTCCATACAGATATTGAAGGAAAAACAGAGAGACACACAAGCAGGAGATGGGACTGTAATTTTCCTGTCAGGTGTCTAAGTCAAGTTCTATTTAAGGAGCGGCCAAGAGAATGCCCCCTTCAAAGAAGCAGTTTAATGCTAAGGCCTTCTCTTCCTATGCCTACTTCTCTCTTGTTTGGCACTAAAGCTCAGGAACACTCAGATGAGCTCCTCCAACTCTACACTCCAGACTTTCCAGCTGCTCACATTAGTAATAAAAATAGTGACAAACACAACTCAATGAAAATTTCCCAGAAAATGCTAGAAAGGAAATTGTATTTACCCAGCCAGTGTATCTTTTCAGAGTATTGTTCCACTTACACTTGAAGAGTAGGAAGGAGACTGCTGGACGGTCTTGGTCAACAGATCTGAACCTGTGGGTCATGACCCCTATGGAGTCAAATGGCCTTTTCACAGGGGTTGCCTAAGACCATCAGGACTTTGGTCAGGTAAACAGGAGGATTATTATTGGGAAAACAGAGGCCTAAAGATAGGTTTTGGTTTACCAGGTGCCTCCCTTAAACTACCAGGAACCTCCTTTAATCTGCTCCAGAAGCCAATTACCTTGAGCAAGGGCACCAGTGTAATGGCATTAGTACACAGAGACTCAAGGCTATTTCCTGCTGGTTGGGGATGCTGATAATCTTATGGGGACCTAAAGAAAATTTAGAATTATAATCAAGTACTGACTGGAATATCCTGTGAGTCTTAATCATCTCAGGCAGCAGTCTTGAATCTGTTCTGGATGTAGAACTCAGATATCTGAGACATCTGTTCCTACCAAAGATTTCTCAGGTGGTCTTTCTTAATCAAACCTGATTTTTTTTTAACTTAGAATGAATCCACAGCCTCTCATTTCCTGTAGAAATAAAAGCAAAATCTCTTCTCCAAAGTAACATACCTTTTGACTTCAATTTTGAAGTCAAGGTATTTTGAAAATACCTATCTGAGATTAGTTCAGCAGCATTTATAAGCAAATATCTTTTAGCAGCTATTGCTCCTTCCTCAGCATTCAAACAATTCAAAGAGAGCGTAATAACAAACATATAGTATCAAGATTCTCTGTGTACTTTTCATCTTTATGTGGTTTTATTTTCACCTCTGCCTTTAATTTTTAATTTTGGCTTTTTAAGGCAGGGTTTCTGTGTATCTTTGTCCTAGAACTCACTCTGTAAACCAGTTTGTCCTTGAACTCACAGAGATCTGCCTGCCTGTCTCTGCCTCCCAAGTGCTGGGATTAAAGGTATGTGCTACCGCACCTTGAATTCACAGAGGTCTGTCTGCCTCTGCCTCCCAAGTGTTGGGATTAAAGGAGTGTGCCACCACATATAGGAAATGCTGGGATAGCAACAGGCTTCTTCTGTTTGGAAACTATTGAATTTGAGTTATTTATGTGACTTCCAACTAGAAACAACAGGTTGACAGCTAAGTATAGATATCAAGGGCTTGAAGCAGAGGTCTAGGCTTTTGAGCAGAAATACCAACCTCTTTAATTCCTTCTATGGGTGGCAGTCGTTTATTGAGAATACTCCTATTTCATACAAATCTATTGTTTTCACTCATCAAGAAAATCCTTGTGGAGAAGGTGGCATCTAAACCAGGACCTACAGAAGATAAATATTCTGATAAAAAGGGAGGGAGGGTGATAGTTTTCTAGGCTCAAGGGAGAGCAACACAAAAATAGTAATGTGGAAAAGTTGTCTCTTCAAATTGAATATGGTATAGAAATTGTACCAGAAATTATGCCAGGCCCAGGAAAAAAATGTTGGTAAAGATCAAAGGCCTGTACCCCTTTCAGAAGCCCTCCTTCATCTTCAAGGCTAAGTAACAAGCATTTCCTCTGAGAACCCCCTGCTAAGTCTTGTCATCAAAACTAACCGCAGTATATTGAAAACATTCCTTTCTTAAGTCAGACTTCTCCGCCATAGCAAGAATTCCTCCTGTCTTATTAACCATGTTGTCATCATGTCTAGTGTCATCACTAGTCATAGAGAACACTCAATAAATATCCATCACAATGAACTAAACTACAACAAAGGAGCTTACAGTCTAGTGTGGGAAAGGGAGGAAAATCTGGAGAGAACAGTTTTACACCATGATCTAAATGTCAAGAAAAAGTATGGGATTGCATTGGTAGGCAATGGGGAGTCAGCAAACTGTGATTGAGCAATGAGGTGTCAAACACTTATGAAGCAAAGTGTGTTTTGACAATGTTGATTGGATAACCATGCCTGGAATGCAGTGGAATAGGCAAAATGTTAGTCAAACAAGTGTCCAGTAAATATTGTAACCAGTTGGCACATAGTAGGCTTGCCAAATGATGAATTAAAGCAAGAGCAAAGAGTGAAGAATTCATCCAGCTGCTAGTTAAGGCATTTGAAGCCTGCTCTTTGTTAGCACTCTGGAATGTGTATGCTACCAACAGCATTATTTATATTTTATACGGCTGTAATGTGAACCTGTCAAAACGGTCTCACTGCAGCAGTTTAAACGGCTTTGTTCCTCACATCTCCTTTTAAAGGTTCTTTCAACGAATTAATTTTAAAGACATAATGTTATTTTGCATTATTTGGTTGGGGATTCAGGTACGTTAGCTGCATAGTTAATAACTTTACCAGAAGCCTACATGCCATCATGCAACTTACCTATACACTAATGTTTCAATTTGGCCAGAGCAGACAGTTTTAATAGTGATTATTGTGTGTGAAAATTTCCAGGGGAGGGAGGCTGGCTCTTACTGATCCAAATGGGCATCGTTCTGCTGTCTTTGTTATTTTGCTGTGGAGACTCCTAGGCATTTGCGTTTGATTATGGTTGTTGCACAGCTGTTCTGTTTTCTCCTGCTTGCTCTTTGGTACCAAATATCATAGAAAATCAATCAGGCTATCAAAGTACCCTATTTCTAGATTCCTTCAGCCCAGTCACCCTGTGACAATAAACTGAGGTTTATCTCTGGATCTAATTAATGTGCCGATCCAATTATTGTGCTGTTTGGACTTGGTTTTCTTAAGTCAAGCCTGTGGATCTATACTGCACCTTGCTGAGTTTTAGAATGCTGCCATCAAATTGGCCAGTCAAACGGAATGGACAAATTGTATTTAACAAAAACCAATGAAAGGAAGGGAATGCAATTTTCTCTTTCCTTAGGAAGCCACTGTCTTATGTAACCACTATATTCTGGTGAATGTTGTAAGTTTTCATTATGAAGACATTGGATTTATTTGAAATCTATTTAAAAAAAATCAATGTGTCTATTCCACCTGAGGGTTATTTTATGCTGAAAACAAATAGCATTATTTTTCTAATATTGAAATAAGTGCTTCCACTGCTCAAATAAATGATTTATTTCAATAGAAGAAAATTGACATGTGTCTAAAGCAGTTTCATTTCTTATGATTGATTTTATTTCCCTTATATAATTTTATCTTTTTCTTTATGAATGAAGTTAAAGTTGGATTTTTATTTTTTATTCTGCTTAGCTCTTGTAATTTGGACAATTCTGCCTCAAACCAGTCTTTGTTGGCTTTTGTACATCTGTACTGAAAACATTAGCTCTAAGTGAGGCCAAGATGGAAAGCTGCATGACGGCCTAAGCTTTCTGTAATAAGCAGATTAGAACAGGCCCATGTGTTCAAGCCCTAAAGGTAACCAGGAAGAGTGGGGCTACTGCAAACCAGGCAAAGAATCTACATAAAAGAGCAAGAGAGCAAGAATGCATTTTGTTTATTTCATTAGAATTACATGTGTGCCTTAATATGGATGTTGGGAAAATGTGGAAACCTGGCTTAGGGGAATTTGTCTAAATCTTGAGATCAAAGCTAGGCCAAAGAGAAGAAAGTGTAATCTACCATTGTAGGCAGAGGCCGCTCGTTTGTTTCCTGGCTGTTCAGACCTAAATAATCACACAGAATCTATATTAATTACAATACTGTTTGGCCTATTAGTTTAGAATTCTTATTAACTAACTCTTACATCTGGAATTAACCCACTTTTATTATTCTGTGTATTGCACAAAGGTTTGTGGTTTACTGGTAAGATTTCTACATCAGTCTCTCTGACTCCACCTTCTTTCTCCCAGCATTCAGCTTAGTTTCCTCCCCCCACCCTGCCTAGATCTATTCTGCCCTGCCACAGGCCAAAACAGCTTCTTTATTCTTTATTTATTATGGTAAAACATATTCACAGAATATAGAAGGGAATCCCACATAATAACATGACTTAAAAGTCAAACATGATCATTACTTGTAATCTCAGTACTAAGGAGGCTGAAGTACTCCTTGCAAGATTGAAGCCAGTTTGAACTATAGAATAAGACCTGTCAATCAATAAGTAAATAAACAAAATTTTATAACAATATGAAGTAGACCTGAGAACAGAAAATGAGATCTGATCAGCTACACTTTCTTTAATTTTTAATTTTAATTTCTTTATTTTATGTGTATGGTATTTTGTCTTCATGTATGTATGCATGTATGTACAACAGTTTAATGCCTGGTGCCCTCTGAGGCCAGAAGTGGTTGTCAGATCCTCAGGCACTAAAGTTATAGATGGTTGTGAGCCACGATGTAGGTGCTGAACCAAACCCAGGTCTTCTTTAAGAGCAACAAGTGTTTCTTTCACTGCTGGGCCACCATTTTTGGGCCCAGTTACACTTTCTTAAGGTCTCTATCTTTCCTAGCAAACACAGAAAGCAAAAATTTAACCTCTCATCTATAACCATGGAAATAAGAAAATATCAATAAATATGGTGATTTGTGTAAAAATAAATAGTAATGTGACTAGTATATGAATGTGAGGCATGGATAATGGGAAAATGGAATACAGTCAAAGAATTAATGATGTCACTGCTCTCAACTACTTTTCTATTGCTGTGAGGAAAAAATCACCAGGACCAAAGCATCTTCTAAAAGAAAGCATATAATTTGTGGCTTATGGTTTCATAGGGATAGAGTCCATAGTGGTGAAGTAAAGGAATTCTAGAAGAAAGAACTGACAACTTACATATTAATCCACAAGTAGGAATAGCACAAGCCTTTTGAAACTTCAAAGCCCACCCCCAGTGATGTACCTCCTCCAAAAAGGGCATACCTCCTAATCCTTCCAAAACTGTTGTACCAAGGGAGGACCAACTATTCAAATATATTTCTATCCACAGATTTTTACACAGAATTCTGACCACAATTTCTTATATAGCCAAAATACATGTTATGAATATATATAATATACTCCCTTGTATTGATATAAACAAACTACAGTGGTGGTAAAATATAACCATTAGAGGAATATGGTCATCTGGGTAAATGGATTATGGGAACTATTTGTACTGTAGTTCCCATTTATCCATGAAGGGTATACATTTGAAGAACTTCAGTGGAAGCCTGAAATTATGGAACATACCAAACAATATAGATTCATTGCAACAATATCAAATAATTAATATGTCTTTACCTATTCTATGTCTTGATGTCTTCTTTACATCATCCTTTGTACTATGAGGCCATTATTATATAAATGAAGGATTATTTGAATACAAGCACTATGATGGCACTGTTGTTGATCTGATAACAAAGAAGACTAAGAAAGTGGTACATGAGCAAAAAGCTTTATATGGTGTGAATATCAAGGACAATTGGAAGATTCAAATTCTAGGTAAGATGGAGCATAGTTGTGTGGATTTTTTTTTCAAAGTAGTCAGATCAGCACATAATTTGAATTTTATGGCACTGATGTTGATCTGATAACTTAGAAAACTAAGTAAGTGATGGAGGGATAAGGAATTTATATGGTGTGGATATCATGGACAATGAAGAGATTTAAATTGTAGGTAGGATGGAGCATAGTGGCGTGGATTTCTTTATAATACTCAGAACAGCATATAATTTGAAGCTTATGAATCACTTCAGGAATTTTCTATTTTCTATTTTCAGAACATGATTGACCATGGGTAACTAAAACTGTGAAAAGCAAATCCAGCATTTTCATGTCTCTGTAAAGCCAAAAATGAAAAGTTGGAAAATATGAAAAGACATTTTTTGTGGTGCCAGTATGTTGTTAGCCATTTTTGCTCTCTGCTCTGTTTTTGAGATTATAACATAATTCTCCCTTCCCTTTCCTCCCTCCAAATCCTCTCATATATTCCCCCTTTCTCGCTTTCAAAGTCACAGCCTTATTTTTCTTTAGTCATTATTATGTGCATATATGTATATATCTATATATTTTTAATATAACCTGCTCAGTCTGTGTAATGTTACTCATATGTATGTTTTCGGGGGCTTACTTTTGGTTACTGGATAATTAGTTGGTGTACTCTTCCCTGAGGAAGACTATTTCTCTCAATCTCAGCTTTCCTTAGTTGCCTATATAGTGTTAAGGCCTTATGGGCTTTCCCCCACTTTCATGTGCCTCACAATCATTCCATTTTAGGTGGAAATCTACACTTTCAAAGTGAAAGTAAAATACTGCTTTTACTCTCAGTGTTCTGTTGTTGTTACATATTGTGATAGTTTGAATAGGAATGGCCCCTGTAGACTCATGTGTTTGCATGCTTGGCCCAGAGGAAGTGGCACTATTAGGAGATATGGCCTTGTTGAAGTTGGTGTGGCTTTGTTGGAGGAAGTGTGTCACTGTGGGCAGGCTTTGAGGCCTCCTATGCTCAAGCTTTCTTCAGTGTGGTATACAGCTCACTTCCTGCTACCTGTGGATCAAGATGGAGAACTCTCAGCGCCTTCTCCAGCACCATGTACATATGCTGCCATGTTTCCTGTCAAGATGTCAATGGACTAACCCTCTGAATTGTAAGCCTACACCAATTAAATATTTTCCTTTGTAATAGTTGCCGTGGTCATGGTGTCTCTTCACAGCAATAGAAACCCTTACTAAGACAAATATGAACTGTTAAAATTTCCCAATGCTTAATGTAGTCTAATTTCTGCTTTATATCCTTAAAACAAATAAGGGTGGTTAAAGATAAACAAAACTGAATGGTTCCCCTCAAAAATAAGCATTACCACAATTAGGAATCTGGGCCAAACATTTATTCTTATAATACAAAAGTAAACAAGGGAAAGCAATTTTTTTGTTTAAAACTTTTTTGTTGCATTTATTTATTTAGTGTGGATATGCATACATACCCATGTATGTGAAGGTCAGAGGACAACTTGCAGGCACCCATTATCTCTTTCTACCTGGTGGGTCCCAGGGTTTCAATTTGGGTCATAGTTCGGGACAAGTGTCTTTATTCCTAAGTCATATCACAGGTCCTGGGAAGACAACTTAATTAAAAATAATCTTGTAAAATAATATCTAAAATAAATTCCATTCACTTCCTATTTTGCAAGTATCAGAGTTCTGGGAATAGAAAAAAGGAAGGCATAAAGAACAAAAGGATTAATTGAAGCTACCTTGATCTGTTCTCTAACCTGCCTAAGGTATCTTGTGAGCCATGTCATGTTTCCTTTCAATGCCCCCAATACTCTGTCCTCTCTCAGCATTTAGTGCCCTCTTTCGTTACCCTCCCCCATCTTGTTTCAATTTCAACATCCTTCCTCATTGCTACTGAGGAGTAATGATTCATATAACTTCAAAGTGTTACATTTTCCAGGGGCATTATGACTTTCACAGATGTATAAACCAAAATGCCAAAAGTCTAATAGGAGACTTTAAGCTTCTGACACCAGATTAAAGAAATTGGGAAGAACGGCTTTCTAACACATCTGTTATCAGACACTTCTATGCGAGACTAACCTTAACTTAGTCAGAATATCACAAATATTTCCTATCCTCAAAAATTCGAAATTTTCAGCCTGATATTGGATAGCCCAATTTGGCAGCTGGGCTTTAGCCCCAAGACACTTTGTCTGCAGATATATAAAACTTCTAGTCCACTTACATTTGCCACCATCTTCCGTGTTGGAAAAGTCCATCTTTGTATTAACTTCCACTGTATTAACTTTGCATTAAACACCTATGGAAAATTGAAGCATTGTATTTTTTGTTCACAGATGAGTAAACTGATACAAAATACACTGTCACCATCGGTGAACAAAAGTCAGTAATGTGATAGCATGTGAGCCTTTTGTCCTTTTTATCCACCAGAAAAGCAGCAGCTACAGAGCATGAACTCTGTCTTCGCTCCTCTGGATCTGCTTTCAAACCAACCAACCCACCCAGAGCCTAAGCAACTACATTTTGTTTGAAATGCCATTTGGCTTTATATCATTTGCCATAATCTCCTTCCCAACTGGCCTGATATTCTCTCTTACAGATGCTGTAGGGAGGATTCCAATGCTGAATGCAAGGTTGGACCAGATGGCCTTAAAGGACCCTTCCAAATACAAGATCCTCTAATTCTCTGATTTAATTTTGATGATTCAATTTTGTGACTTTGGCTATCACCAGATGAAATTATGTAGATATTCTGTCTTCCATCTGCCCTCAGATATATGTCAACTTATCTCTATCCAAGTTCATCACATCAGTCAACGATTAAGCACTCATTTACATGCTATATTCTACAAACCTTCCGAAGGACTCTCAGCCACAAATACAAGAGAGATTCAAGAGCAGTAGGTATAACTGAGCCAGACAATAAGGTTATCATAGCTTGAGGACAAAAGGGAATGAAATCATCAAACTCCATACAATAGTTTCAGGCCACTCAGTATACAACCTTTTTACTGTAATTTGGTGTCCCTCTTAGATTAATATAAGTAGTCTAAGAATCACAGAGTTAAGCAACTCATGATAACTACCAATTACTAAGCTACTGGGTGATTACTACCTGTAAAAGTAGGGACTTTGCATACATAATCTAACTCTCACAGCTACTTTCTATGATGAGGACTAACACGATTGTCCTGTGTTATTTTAAAAAATTATTAACTTAGCTAACTAAGTTTTCCAAGGTCAAACAGATAGTAATGATGCTGGGATTCACACTCAGAAAACATGACCTCAGCTTATAATGTTTGTTAGTGGAATGTGCTACCACAAGTATACAAATTATTTGATAACCACATTTTTATTTATTTATTTTTGAAGTCACCCTGTATATTACTTTTCTGTGGCTATGCTAGATCACCATAGTCAAGCAACTTATAGAAGGAAGAGTTTACTTTGACTTGTAGTTCCAGAGAGATAAGTATCCATCACAGCAGGGAGGCATGGCAGCAAGAACAGGAAGCTGAGAGATCACACCCTCAATGGCAAACATAAAACAAAGAGAATAAACTTGAAGTGTTGAGGCTTTTAATCTCAAAGTTCATCCATAGTGACATACTTTCTCCTACAAGGCCCACCATCTAAGCCTCCCAAAGTAGCACCAACAACTAGATACCAAGTGTTCAAATATCTGAGCACAAAAGAGACATTGTCACCTACATCCAGTTACCTCTAAAATTAAAGCTAAGACACAATGGGTCTCCTGATAGCTTATATAGTAGAACACTTTTGATGTTGCCTTGGGAATTAGCATCTCTCTGGTCCACTGACTCTGTACTCACACCTATCCTGAACTTTTCCAAACATATCTCCTCACATCTCAAAGGAAGAGGATATCATTTTGATTTTTCAGAAAAAAAAAACAAAGCTCACATCTGTCAATTTTCAGATCTCTCTACAACAGCAAATATGCCAACCTACTGCTGTGTGATTCCTGTCATCACTCAGCTTTCTTCCTCCTTCCTTTTGGATCCTCACTCCTGCCTCCCACTTCACTATCCCCTCCTCATTTCTCATTCTATTTACTTCACCTCATTCTTTCAAGCAAATCATTCAAACTCTTTTGTCTTTGTTTTTTGAAAATGTCTCCCTTATGCAGCTCAGGCTGGCTTTAAATTCATGTTCCTCTTGCCTCTGCTGTGGGGTGCTGGGATTTAAGTTATGTGTCACTGTGCTCAGCCTTCCTACTAATTTTTTTTTATTTTTCTCAGACTGTCCAATTAAAATAACTAACACCTTGACTTGACATCACATCCCTGTCACCTATTAGTCTATCTCTCTTCTCTATAATTATTCACAAATTGTTGAACTTTCCTGTGTCTATTTTTATTCCACTACTGCTCACACAACAAATTTCAATTTGACTCACATCCTTCTCACTCTACCAAATCAGCTCTTATTAATACCAATTGCCCCCACATAACTAAATCCCCCAACATTTTTGTTCTTCTTAGGTGATCTTCAATTACTTGCAGACACTGCTCACCATTCCCTTCTTCTTACTCTTTAATTATAGTGCATTTTCCTGGTCATTCTCTTAATTTTCTTTACCAGAACTTTTCTTCGACCAACCATTATGTGTTTCTTAAGATGGGTACATACTTTGGTAAATATAAATGACTACAGTTTTCTCTTAATTTATTTAAAATACATGGGACTACATAAAGCAAAAATGATAACTCTGTCTAGTGGGTTTTTAAGGTATGTAAATGTAATGACAAGTGTAATACAAAGAATGTTGGAGGGAGGTTAATGGACCTAAGTGGTTTCAAAGCTCTACATTTTTCATGAAGTGGTTCCATATTAACTCTAAGTAAACTGAGACATTAAGGATGTATATTGTGATCTCTGGGAAACCATTAAAAATAATTCAGAGATTAAGCTTAAAAACCAATAACAAAAAGTAGAATTTGAAAATATTCAAATAACCCAAAAGAAGGCTAGCCAGAGAATAGAGGTGCTGATAATGGAGGAGACTGTCCTAAATGTAACCATATCCATAATTATATTAAATATTCATTTTAATGAAGTCCAATTTATCAATCTTTGCCTTCATGAATCAGTCTCTAAGTGGTACAGCTGAGACTCACAGTCAGGATTAACTCCAAAGCACATCTTAATAGCTCATACGTTCCTGAGGCATCCTAGTATTTGAGTTTCAGGAGATCTCAACCATCAGCCCTGAACAGAGAGGCCTGCGTGAGAAATCTGGAAAATAGAAACTCTTAGTCTCCCTTCTAATAAAAGAAATCTCAAGAGACCCCAAAAGCCTACAGCATCAAGTCACACTAGGGCATGGTCCTTGTCCTTTGGGTTGACTTTGCTCACTGCCCTAGTGGGTGATCTAAATGTCTGTGTTCTGAACACAAATGATCACAATATGGAGATTTCGCTCCATCAGGTCCAGAGAACAGGAACTCCATGGAGCTGCTACTCGCCTAGGGCAATGCCAGCCTCACTGTAATCATTGTTTCTGGAGCTATTCACACACTTTAGCTCCAGTTCAATTAGGACAGTGAGTTTCTTTCAGAGCACTGACTACACTGATTGATTTTTGGTCGGAATCCAAATTCATCAATGAACCACATGTATATTGAAATTCCCTGCAACTTCTTGGCCTTATTCCTCCATTCTCATACTACTGCCTGTTACATATGCCATCTCCTCCCAGGTTCCATTCTGTTAAACTAATTAACAGTCAGTCTAGGACTTCCAGTTTCCCTTTTCTCCCCAAATCCTCCAGTGACCCTGAATCTCGTTTCCATGGGAACAATTAGCATTTGTTCTTATGACTTTTCATTTGACTTCCTTACCAGTAACTTACACAGGCAATTATGACTTTTTCCCTACCTCCCAAGCCCCACACACCTCTTCAGAGAGAATTGATCTAAGGTCATCAAGTGTGTCCATGTTGCTAAGGAACACAATGGATGGTCTTTATTTGGTATGCCCCAGCAGTATTGGCATTACAGAGCACTTTCTTTGCCCTCAGCTTCCTTTGTGCTTATTCTCCTGGTTTATTTTCTACTCTTGCAGCACCCTTCCAATCTGCTTTATAAGTTCCTTTTGCTTTCATCAGTCGATTAACTGTTGGTGTTTATTTGGACTGTCTGAGAGTCTCTGCTTTTCTCAACATACACGGTGTTTTGACATGGTTACAATTGCCTACTGCTGTGGCTTCCAAAGTGAATGTACTGGAAATGTGATCCCTGATACAGAGGTGTTAGGAGGTAGGACCTTTAAGAATAGTTAGGATGTGGAGCTGGAGAGATGATTCAGCAGTAAAGAGCACTGGCTGTGCTTCCAAAGGACCCAGGTTCAATTCCCAGAACCCACATGACAGCTCACAACTGTCTGTAACCCAGCTTAAAGTGATTTGATATTCTCATTCAGACTAAACATTGCAGACTAAAGTCCAGGCTAAACATCAATGCACATAAAATTTAAAATTAAAAAAAGAATGCTTAAGAAACATAAGATATACTCTCTGAAATATATTAAGACCATTATCATAGAGTGAGCCCTTTAAAAGGATACACATTCCTCTCTCCCTCACCCTCCCTTTCACTCTCCCTCTCTTCTCTCTCTCTTCTCTCTCTCTTCTCCCCTCTCTCTCTCTCTCTCTCTCTCTCTCTCTCTCTCTCTCTCTCTCTCTCTCTCTCTCTCTCTCTTTCCACATTCCAATACCATGGAAAACCCTATACCTCTAGTACTGCTCCAACTTAAATCCTTTCCCAGGGTCATTTTGGTTATCCTCACTGCCTTAAGCCATTCAGGAGGTTCCCATTGTCTTAGGAGAAATTTAAAACTCTATGCAGCAAAACCTTGACCCTTAGAATCAGGAACTCTCTGATTGATTACCTGGGCCTAAAATTTGCATTTGCAAATCACAACAGTGGGTGAATTTAAGTTAACCTCAGTTTCCTTATCTAGAAAAGGAACATAGTAACAACAAGAAGATAGGCCTGGTAGTGTGTTGTAAGCATATGATAAATTTGCATATGAATAAAACACTTGGGATGCTGTCTAATTAAAAGATTTATCTTTGTTGCTATTCAACAGTTGGGGTGGGGGACTAGTTTTTACTACGTGAAAACTACAGTAGGTAATAGCAACAACAACATAGAAAAGGTTCCAGCCCTGGGGGAACTGATTTACAAGCTTGCTACATTTTTTTCCACAAACATACACTCCCCCTTGTTCTGTTGGCCACCCCTCGTTATTTGCTGCTTCTCAAGCTGCTTTTCTCTACTCTTGGATATCTTACTTTGTTCTTCCTGTCTTGGAAAACAATCTCTCCCAGTCATCCCTTGGATCTATAACTCTCCTTTCTTCCAATTTTGGTTTCAAAATCAGTTCCAGATGTGCCAGAACTAGATGAGGTTCTCTTTATTTCTTAGCTCTCCCTCAGCTTAGCTCATTTTATCTACTTATATATGTACATCTCAATGCTCTAAACACCAAACACTGGAACTGGTAAGTTTAGCTTACCAGGATTTTCTCAATATCAAACATGTTTCTGACACATGTAGGCAACATATGTATATTTAGAAATTAAGAATCTTAGTAGATACCACAAAGTCACTATTACCACAGATACTTTTGTCATAATGCCATTGAGGTGGTGATTTATAGGTGGGAACTTACAAGGAAATTCATTGTCACCATTTGTCTTGCATTCTAAGAGCTAAAATGTCTTTAACATCTAAGATCATCAATTAAAACCCTTGCCTTGTACACTTGAAAAATAAAAATGCATTAACATATGCAGAAGATATCTAGCAGCTATTACTTAAACTTGTAACTGTGCACACTTACTGTCATTCTGTTGTGCAATAACGGAAAGACCTTTGAATAAAGACAAACAAGAGTAATCAATGCTATTCAAATTATTTAAAGAAAAAATGTTATCATGTAACCTGAGATATTGGCATCATATCCTAAAGTAGAATCCTAGGTGTACTCCATCTTCTTGAAGAAATGTTTGCATGGCTCTCTTCTAAGAACAATTAATGTCATAGATCTACACACCATTATAACAGAGAGTAATAAGCTGTGCTCCTCAGGAGAGATTCGGAAATAATTAGAAACATTAGTGAGCTGTCTGATGAGAAATTCACTTGGCCATTAAAGAAAATGTTAAGGCCAGCAGTGATAAGTCTGCCAAAAGTTAACAAACATTCTCAGGCAAGTTTTGGCATCCATTAACTTTCGGAGCTGCAAAGATACTTCAATAATTTGGATGATGTACTCACATATGGCAAGTCCTTCTGACTCCAATAAACTCCTGGACAGCCTTACAACTGAATTGTGTTAAGGTGCACAAATTCTTCTCATCAAGAAAAATCTTCCCAAGATAACCAATAGTTAAAATAGCAAATAATAGAGGTGCTCTTCATAAACCCCCTCTATTCTCTTACAACCCACTTCCCCCTGAGGACAGAGTAGAAAGATAGTATCAGAGTACAAGGAATCCTTTACAGTTGAGAGAATAGAATATCTGCCCTGAGTAGAGATATACCATTCCAGTTGGGCCAGTTCAATCACCTTGCAAGGGACCACTCCTAGGAGCTGACTCATCTTAAGCTGTGCTAAAGAGATAAACATACTAGTTCTTTAAGGAGATACTTTGGTTTTTCTTTCTAGAATCGCCACCCCTATTGCAGTAGCCTACCAAGCTGCAGTCACACAGCCTCCTAAGTCTGCACATCTTTTTCAAAAAAGTGTAACATCACCTCTTCCTTCTCTCTTTTATAAGCATGCTTTATGTCTTTCTTTTCTATTGCTGAGATAAAACACCATGATCAAGTTAACTTACAAAAGAAAGTGCTTATTTGAGGATTACAGTTTCAGAGGGCTGGAGTCCATGACCCCCATGGCAGGGAGCACAGGAACAGACTGACAGGTATGGCAGTGGAGCGGTAGGTGAGAGCTTACATCTTGATCCATAAGCATGAAGCAGAGAGAGAAACACTGGGAATGCCACCATTTCAGAACGCAACTCTAATGACATACCTCCTCCAACAAGGTTATACCTCCTAATCCTTCAAAATAGTTTCAGCAACTGGGGAGCAAATATTGAAATACATGAGCCTTTGAGAGCCATTCTTCAAACTACTATACTTTCCTTAACACTGGATTTCCCCTACATTTGGTGCTTCTTTACTTGTTCCCTAAAGTCTCCCTCCCTACCACATGCCAGTTTAAAATGGCCTGGCATTTTCCATTTTCTCCACTTCTGGACAGCACCTTGTTTACACTTCATCTAGTTTGGGTTCTTTTTTTGCTTTCTTTTAAATTCTGATAAAATTGCCATTCCGCTTCTGTTTGAGTCCATTCATAAATTCCCTTATAAATGTGACTAAGAATCCCAAGAAGGAACTTCATTTTCCCCTGTATAAATAACTGTTCTGGAAATCAGAAATTAGACTCATGATAACCTGAGAAACCTCACTGTGCTCGAATTATTTGCTGTAGTAAGAATCCTTCAGGCTCCTACCTACCCAGCTTTTACATCCTTGGGTAACTCATTTCCCCTCTGGGGACTTTTGTCATTCCACCTAAAAGGAAAAGGAATGGTTTAAATGCATCTTTCCCAAGGTCCTACCATACCATAAAATATATGACTGATGACTCACTAGAACTCAGCACATACAGAGGTCTTGTCCCAGAGTGCAGATCATCAGATCTATTCAGTTATATATTCCATATACCTACAATCCAAAAGGATGTAAGTAGAGAAATCTTACAGGGCAGTGGGTAGTTTCAGAGGTTCTGAAACCACTGTGAATTGCTTCACAAAATCAGAGTGTTCTTGTGATAAAGTCCCTACCTTTTTTAACATTTTGTATTATTATTTTAATTTGAGATTATAGTATAATTATATCATTTCCCCTTTCTTTTCTTCCCTTTAAATCCTTCCATATACCCCTACTTGCTCTCTTTCAAATTCATGGCCTCTTTTTTCATTAATTGTTAATCTCTGTATGTGTGTGTGTGTGTGTGTGTGTGTGTGTGTGTGTGTGTGTGTGTGTTCCTAAACCTCCTTAGTCTGTAATAATATTACTTGTCTGTGTATGTTTTCAGGGCTGACCATTTGGTATTGGATAACCTCTCCCCTAAGGAAAGCTATTTCTCCTGCTTTCAGCATTCCTTAGTTTCTTATAGTTTTTTGTGTAAGGTTGAGGCCTCATGAACCTTCCACAGTCCACAATAGCATGTCTGTTGGTGTTGTCCTTATTCAGCTAACTTTTTGGCAGTCATTCATGTAAGACTTTATGGGTATAGTTTCTGGCATAAAACCTACGAACCACAACAATGACCAGAATGATACAATAACCCTAAAAGTGCAGTAGAGGCACACATACATTGGCAGTTACCAACCCCTTTCTATTTGGACCCTCTCAACAAGATGGAAATCATGCCTGGCACTAGAAATGTAGCAAAACACCCAAGGCTAGTGAAGTTATGTATCTTGAGGAGAACCAACAATCACCACTCTACTAAAGCAGCATAATGCATAACTACATTTTAAATGTTTGTACTTACACCCACAGAAAGGTGTATTCCTCACAGCTAATCAAGGAAACTTTTTTACAACAAGACACCAATCCACAACTAATCAAAATGCAGAGTTATGGAGTTCAGTGCCCACAGATACATCTACAACACAATTCAAAAACCTAAGGCTCGGGGATCATTTTACAAGAGGGAGATGAAACATTGTAAGAGCCAGAGGACCAGAAAGTTTACTGTCATTAGTTATTCATTGGTTTTTCTTTTACTTTGCATTTCTGCATTGTGACAGTTTTGCCTTCAATGAGGAATGCCCAGAGCTTTCTTCTAGGCTACTTTTTTTTAAGATGGCATTCCTGTCCCACTTTGGCTATTGTTGACTTCCACTGAGGACTTGGATTTGGCAAAAATTTTCTTTATCCATTTTTGTTGGCAGAGACTGCTCATTTGTTTCCCAGCTGCCCAGACACGAAATAATCACTCAGAAACTATAGTAAATAAATCACTGCTTGGCCAATCACTTATGCATATTGCTAGCTAGCTCTTACATCTTAAATTAACCCATTTCTATTATTTTGTATTTTATCACAAGGCCTGTGACCTACTGGCAAGGTTCTTGTGCATCTGTCTCCTGTGACAGCTTCATGGCGTACCTTGTACTCCACCTACTTGCTCCTTCTCCATCTGCTTGGAATTCCTGTCGTGCTCTAGTCTACTAAGCCACTGGCCAAAACAGCTTTACTCATTAACCAATAAAAGCAACACATAGGCAGAAGAACTTCCCACATTATGATCTTATTTTTCAAAGCTTATTTTTTTTTTAAATCAAATCACAGCTACAAATTCTCAGGTCATGAACATCTAAATGATGCTGAAGAGGTCCCAGAAAAATATCTCCTTGAATTCTTCAGTTATAGAAGAATTTTAAATGTGTTGTTTAAAATTAACAATATAACATTTATTAATAAAGGACTAGACTGAGATGCCACAAAATAGCTTACTGCCATTTTTTGTTCTAATGGCCCTGACATTTAAGGTCACAATGGAAAGTTGTGTGGTGAGTTAGACTGTACTCTTATTTCAAATCATTTTTTTGAATTCCTATAAGAATTATCATATTTGAAACACAGTATCAAACTTTGTCTGGAACTTTTTTTCTTACTATGCTTTTTTACTAGATAAAAAAGTGAAAGTATTTTATATATACTGCAGGAATCAGCAAGTAAGTAAATGGGTGCTGTGTGAACCAGATCTCACTGTGAAAGAATGGAACTTTAAGACGAAGTGTAAGATGACAAGTTTTGGATTGCAGGTATCAATATTGTAGCTGAATGCAATGGGGTTGCATCTTGGTAAGTACAAAACTAAAAACAATCACAACTAAGAAATAAAACAGTAGAGAAGGATTTATTAGAACCATAGTAGGTAAGAGGAGCAAGGAAGTTATTTCTAAAGCAATGCCCTTCCCAAAGAAAGGAATCCTAGAGATTTAGTGTGTGTGTGTGTGTGTGTGTGTGTGTGTGTGTTTGTGTGTTCGTGTTTGTGTGTTCATATAGAAAAGCACTTTAAGAATGCACATATTTTTGAGCATATTCAGTCAGTTAAGGACCATGTTTCTAAGTATCCTAGGTTTAAATTCATAATTCAAGAAAAAAGACAGTGAAAATGCTTTTGGTCATACTTTGCCAAAGGTCATGCCACAAGTATTCAAACTGCTAAATTAGAGTACAGGACACTTTGAGAACATTAGCAGTTTGCATCTTAAAGTTGGCAAACAGGAATACCTTGGAGTTTGCTTAGTTCTGTACACTAAGTTTTATTTGAAAATTTAGGATACTTTGAAGGTACTTTAATATAGGAATTCTTTCCCAAATGTTACTGTTTAGCTTAGAGACATCCTGGTCCTAATAACTACAATAACTATATTCTGTGTGTAGGTGTTTTTGCTGGCTATTTTTATGTCGACTTAACACAAGCTAGAGTCATTTTGAAAGAAGGAACCTCAATTTAAAAAATCCTCTAAGCAGATTGGCCTATGGGCAAGCTTGTGGTGCATTTTCTCGATTGATTGATTGATTGGTTGGTTGATTGATTGACTGATTGATTGATTGATTGATTGATTGATTGATTGATATGGGAGGGTCCAGCTCACTATGTGCAGTACTACCCTGGATGCTATAAGAAATCAGGATGAAGCCGGGCTGTGGTGGTACACGCCTTTAATCCCAGCACTCGGGAGGCAGAGGCAGGCGGATCTCTGTGAGTTTGAGACCAACCTGGTCTACAAGAGCTAGCTCCAGGACAGGCTCTAAAGCTGCAGAGAAACCCTGTCCTGAAAAACAAAAAAAAAAAAAAAAAAAAAAAAAAAAAAAAGAAATCAGGATGAGCATGCCAGGAGGAGCAAGTCAGTAACCAGTTTTCCTTCATCCTTCATGGCTTCTGCTTCAGTATCTGCCTCCAGGTTCTTGTCTTGAGTTCCTACCCTGGTTTCCATGGATATTGAACTGACTACAAGCTGTACGATGAAATAAACCCTTTCTTCTCCAAGTTGCTTTGGTCATGGTGTTTATCACAGTACTAGAAACCAAACAATGGCAAATATGAGGGGAAAAGTGTAAATGGAGCAGCGGGGCGCGTCCCGCCAACCGGCTAGCTTTACACAAGAAATAATTACATGGAAACTATTCATTTAAACACTGCCTGGCCCATTTGTTTCAGCCTCTTATTATCTAATTCTTATATCTTGCTTTAACCCATATTTAGTAATCTGTGTAGCACCACGACGTGGTCGCTTACCAGGAGAGATCTTAACCTGCATCCATCTCAGAGAGGAGAAGCATGGTGACTGCCTATGGCGACTGCCTGAAGCGACTGCCTGAAGCGTCTGCCTCACTGCCTTCTACCCAGCATTCTATTCTGTTTACTCTTCCTACCTAATTTTCTGTCTTATTAAAAGGGCCAAGGCAGTTTCTTTATTAACCAATGAAAGTAACACATAGATACTCCTCCATCAGAAAAGGAGGAGATTGATGGAGATACAGAGAGGCAAAGAAAATGATAAAATGTCACTTGAGTGGTATGGACAAAATTCACAGATTTAGAAAGGTATCATCTTGTAGACATTGTAATAAAGATAGGTTTAGGATAGAATTTTTAATTGATATTAGATACACATTGGAGAGATAAATCAAAACAAGCTATTTGCATGATCAAAAATGGTCCCACTATATTTTATTCACTGATATTAAGGAAATAATAGTATACAAGAAAAAACATGACATTTTGACCAGCTCAATGAAATCAATCTTATCAGGGATGGTGAAGTGACTCAGCAGGTAAAGGTGCCTACACCAAGCATAACCACCTGAGTTCCATCTCCAGGACCCACATGGTGGGAAGAAGAAATCTACTTTCAAAAGTTATCCTTTGACTCTCACTTGCATGGCAGTGAGGGGCTGTACCCCAACCTGTTCCTCTGGATGTGCTCTTCTGACACAGACTCATATTCTTTCTGAAAAATAGAGTGCCACTGTATTCTAATTATGGGAAGACTAAAACACATTCCACAGAGAAAAAAAACAACCAATTGGTTGTTTAAAAATTTTAAATATCATGAAAACAAACTAAGGCTAAGAAACAATAATAGATTAAAGAAGACTAAAAAGGCATGACAAATACTTGCAATATTTATTATTTGACTGAATTCTATGAAGGAGTAACAAAAGCTGTGCTTGTACATTAATGAATCAATTGATAAAAGTAGAATGTAGATCATAAATTAGATGAAAGCATTTTGTCAATATTAAATTTCCTGAACTTAATAACTATGCTATGGTCATATAAAAGAATTTCCTGTTTTAGGGAGAAGTATTTTGAATAATTAAGGGATAATAGGACATGCTCTCAATTCTTTAAAAAAAATTCCTAGAAATGTTTTTATGGTTTATTTTTTTATATTTAAAAATTTCCATCTCTTGCCTGCAAAATTCAAGATGTCATTGTTTTTTACCGCCGAGTAGTACTCTAATATGTATATATTCCACAGTTTCTTCATCCATTCTTCCACTGAAGGGCATCTAGGTTGTTTCCAGGATCTGGCTATTACAAATAATGCTGCTATGAACATAGATGAGTATATGCTTTTGTTGTATGATTGGGAATCTCTTGGGTAGATTCCCAATAGTGGAATTGCTGGGTCCTGGGGTAGGTTGATCCCGAATTTCCTGAGAAACCGCCACACTGCTTTCCAAAGTGGTTGCACAAGTTTGAATTCCCACCAGCATTGGATGAGTGTACCCCTTACCCCACAACTTCTCCAGCAAAGGTTATTATTGGTGTTTTGGATTTTAGCCAATCTGACAGGTGTAAGATGATATCTCAAAGTTGTTTTGATTTGCATTTCCCTGATAGCTAGGGAGGTTGAGCATGACCTTAAGTGTCTTTTGGCCATTCGAACTTCTTCTGTTGAGAATTCTCTGTTCAGTTCAGCGCCCCATTTTTTAATTGGGTTAATTGGCATTTTACCGTCTAGTCTCTTGAGTTCCTTATATATTTTAGAGATCAGACCTTTGTCAGTTGCAGGGTTGGTGAAGATCTTTTCCCAGTCAGTAGGCTGCCTTTGTGTCTTAGTGACAATGTCCTTTGCTTTACAGAAGCTGCTCAACTTCAGGAGGTCCCATTTATTCAATGTTGTCCTTAAGGTCTGTGCAGCTGGGGTTATGCGTAGGAAACGGTTCCCTGTGCCCATTTGTTGTAGAGTACTTCCCACTTTCACCTCTATCAAGCTCAATGTGTTCAAATTAATATTGAGGTCTTTAATCCATTTGGACTTGAGTTTTGTGCATGGTGATAGATATGGATCTACTTTCATTCTTCTACAGGTTGACATCCAGTTATGCCAGCACCATTTGTTGAAGATACCCTCTTTCTTCCATTGTGTACTTTTGGCTCCTTTATCAAAAATCAGGTGTTCATAGGTTTGTGGTTTAAGATCCGGGTCTTCTATACGATTCCATTGGTCAACTTCTCTGTTTTTATGCCAATACCAAGCTGTTTTCAATACTGTAGCTTTGTAATAGAGTTTGAAGTCAGGGATGGTAATGCCTCCAGAAGAACCTTTATTGTATAAGATTTTTTTTTGGCTATCCTGGGTTTCTTTTTTTTCCATATAAAGTTGATTATTGTCCTCTCAATCTCTGTGAAGAATTTTAATGGGACCTTGATTGGGATTGCATTGAATCTATAGATTGTTTTTGGTAGAATTGTCATTTTTACTATGTTGATCCTCCCATACCACGAGCAGGGGAGATCCTTCCATTTTCTGGTATCCTCTTCAATTTCTTTCTTCAAAGACTTAAAGTTCTTGTCAAATAAATCCTTCACTTCCTTGGTTAGAGATACTCCCAGATATCTTATGCTATTTGTGGCTATTGTGAAAGGTGATACTTCTCTGATTTCCCTCTCTGCTTCCTTATCCTTTGTGTATAGGAGGGCGACTGATTTTTTTGGAGTTGATCTTGTAACCTGCCACGTTACTGAAGGAGTTTATCAGCTGTAGGAGTTCTTTGGTGGAGTTTTTGGGGTCGCTTATGTATACTATCATATCATCTGCAAATAATGAAAGTTTAACTTCTTCCTTTCCAAATTGAATCCCCTTGATTCCCTTATGTTGTCTTATTGCTATTGCTAGAACTTCAAGCACTATATTGAAGAGATAAGGAGAGAGTGGACAGCCTTGTCGTGTTCCTGAATTTAGTGGGATAGCCTTGAGTTTCTCTCCGTTTAATTTGATGTTAGCTGTCGGCTTGCTGTAAATAGCTTTTATTATATTTAGGAATGACCCTTGTATCCCTAATCTCTCCAAAACTTTTATCATAAAAGGGTGCTAAATTTTGTCAAATGCTTTTTCAGCATCTAATGAGATGACCATATGGTTTTTTTCCTTCAGTTTATTTATATGATGGATTACATTGATAGATTTTCATATGTTGAACCAGCTTGCAGGCAAATGGATGGAAATAGAAAACACTATTCTGAGTGAGGTAACCCAGACCCAAAAAGATGAATATGGGATGTACTCACTCATAATCGGTTTCTAGCCATAATTAAAGGACATCGAGCCTATAAATTTGGGATCCTTGAGAAGATAATAAGAAGGTGAACTCCCAAAAAAAGATATAGTAATCCTCCTGGATATTGGAAGTAGACACGATCGCCAGGCAAAATTGGGAACTTGAGGGTTGGGCAAGACTGGGCCAAGGGAAGATGGGGAGAGAAAAGTGTGAAGGGGAGAACGGGGGGAGCTCGGAGGAATGCGGTGCTTGGGATATAGGAAGGGTGGATATGGGAGCAGGGAAGCATATATCTTAATTTAAGGAGCTACCTGAGGGTTGTCAAGAGACTTGACCCTAGAGGGGTTCCCAGGTTTCCAGGGAGACGCCCCCAGTTAGTTCCTTGGGCAGCTGAGGAGAGGGAGCCTGAAAAGGCCAGTTCCTATAGACATACTGATGAATTTCTTGCATATCACCATAGAACCTACACCTGACGATGGATGGGGAAAGTGACGGAGCCCCACGTTGGAGCGCCGGACTGGGCTCCCAGGGTCCTGATGAGGAGCAGGGGGAGAGAGAACATGAGAAGGAAGGTCAGGACCATGAGGGAACCTCCAGCTGGCGACAGATGGGGAAGATGACTGGGCCCCACGTTGGAGCGCTGGACTGAGCTCCCAAGGTCCTGATGAGGAGCAGAGGGAGCGAGAGCATGGGGGAGAGGGTCGGAACGAGAGGGGTGCGTTCACTCGTGGAGACGGTGGGACAGAGCTGGTGGGAGATCACCAACTCCAGTTGGAATGGGACTGATGGATCATGCGACTGAGCCCGTCTCTCTGAGTGTGGCCAGCGGTGGGGGCTGACTGAGAGGCAAGGGATGGTGGCGCTGGGCTCTGATTCTTCTGCATGGACGGGCTCTGTGGGAGCCTTCTCAGCTTGGTCGATCACCTTCCTGGACCTGGGGGGAGTTGGGAGGACCTTGGTCTTGGCATAGAGTGGGGAACCCTGATGGCTCCTTGGCCTTGGGAGGGAGGGAGGGGAGGTGTGGGTGGAGGGGAGGGGAGGGAGGGGGGAGAGGGAGGGGAGGGAGGGGGGAGGAGGAGGGAAGGAAGGGGGGAGGAGGAGGGAAGGAGATGGAAATTTTTAAATATAAAAAAAATAAACCATGGGAAAAAAATCATAAATTTTGCAAGGTAAAAAAAAAAAAATTTCCATCTTCTCCCCTCCTCCTCCCCCTTCCCTCCCCTCCCCTCCACCCATACCCCCCTCCCTCCCTCTCCAGGCCAAGGAGCCATCAAGGTTCCCTATTCTATGTTAAGACCAAGGTCCTCCCAACTCCCCCCAGGTCCAGGAAGGTGATCAACCAAGTTGACAAGGCTCCCACAGAGCCCGTCCATGCAGAAGAATCGAAGCCCAACGCCATTGTCCTTGGCTTCTCAGTCAGCCTCCACCGTCGGCCACATTCAGAGAGTCCAGTTTGGTCACATGTTCCATCAGTCCCATTCCAACTGGACTTGGTGATCTCCCATTAGTTCTGTCCCACCGTCTCCATGGGTGAACGCACCCCTCACGGTCCTGACTTTCTTTCTCATGTTCTCCCTCCTTCTACTCCTCATTAGGACCTTGGGAGCTCAGTCCGGTGCTCCAATGTGGGGCTCAGTCATTTTCTTCATCCATCGTCAGGTGGAGGTTCTATGGTGATATGCAAGAAATTCATCAGTATGTCTATAGGAACTGGCCTTTTCAGGCTCCCTCTCCTCAGCTGCCCAAGGAACTAACTGGGGGCGTCTCCCTGGAAACCTGGGAACCCCTCTAGGGTCAAGTCTCTTGACAACCCTCAGATGGCTCCCTTAATTAGCATATATGCTTCCCTGCTCCCATATCCACCCTTCCTGTATCCCAAGCATCCCATTCCTCCGAGTTCTCCCCATTCTCCCCTTCACACTTTTCTCTCCCCATCTTCCCTTGGCCCCGTCTTGCCCCACCCTCAAGTTGAAGCTTTCCTGGAAATGTTTATAGAAACACACACATAGACAGAGAAAGAGAGAGAGGGGGAAGAGAGAGAGAGAAAGAGAGAGAGAGAGATACATAAAGAACATATGTTTATATAAATATTCACCAGCCTTTCTCTGAGAGAGAAAAGATAATGAAATCAAATGTGACAAATGTGATATTAACATTTTTGAAGGATGAAGTTAGGTAAAGTGCAATCAGAAGTTTTCTATATGATTCATGCCACTCTCCTGCAAGTTTGAAATCAATTCAAGATAAAAAAAAAAGTAGAAGAAAATGTTTTAGTGTTGATAGTCATCCTAATTTTGAGTGACATGCAGATCCCCTTTTAGAGCACTTTGGTCATAAAAAGAATTTATTAGAAAATGCCTTTTACTCAAGAACATTTTTTTTACCTTGCTGTAAAGGAATGATGACATGTGGGAAGCAACCAACTTCAAAGCATTTCATTAACATGCTAAAAGGAGGCCAGTTATTGTAGTGCTAACCTAAAATCCTAGCATTCAGAAGGCTGAGGCAAGAGGATTGCCACACGTTTGAGACTGACTTCGTCTGTAGAGTAAGACTTTATCTCAAAAACAACCCAATAGGGGGTACAAGATAGTGTAGGGCTAAAAGCTCTCGTTGCTCCTCCAGAGAGTCTGGAATTTGTTCCCAGCACTCACAGAGCAATATACAACCACCCACAAACCTAGTTCCTAGGAATCTGACACTGATGTCTGACCTCTGTGGGCACCAGGTAGATATCTGGTGCTCAGACACACATGCAGGAAAGACACTCATAGGCATAAAATAAAATAAATAAATCTGAAAGAATAATAACAAAAGCCTAAAAAGGGGGACAAGCACAGCACAGAGAAAATGCACAATTTCATGTCTGTCCATGTGCACATGCACACGCGCACGCACTTGCACACACACACACACACACACACTTTATTTTTATATTAGACTGCTAATATTTTTTTTCTGAAAGTCTCTGGGTTGCCATTGGCTGAGCTATCAGTACTTTACTCTTAGCAAAACAACTAAGTGGTGATTCATATCCATAATCCCAGCACTAGAGAGGAGGATGAGGCACCAGAAAAGCATACACAAGAGTAAACTGGAAGCCTAGAAGACTGGTATTGAAGTCCCAACTCTTACTTATAAAAGAATTTAGCCACCACTTTCCTTTGTACACATGGGGCATAAGGATAGATGAGGAAAACAAACTGTCTGCGTTTGTCATGTATAACTTTCTACATGTCAGTAAGCAGTCATCTTGCTTATGCATGTAAGCCTTGGAGCATACAGTCCTAAAAGGAATTGAACATTAATTTTTCCTTAAAGATGAACATACATTGTATAGCAACTTCCTCAAAGATTAAAAACAAAACAAAACTGTAGACATATTCTAAGCTGAGGTGGAAATCTTCCATTTTGCAGGATATTAAAAGATATGTACAATATTCCTGTTAAGTTAGGAGCGTAGACCCCAGCCCCTTGTATCTATCCCAGCCTCCAGGCCTGAGAGTTTGTATAGGTCTGGACTCCAAATCCCAGGATGCCAGGTCCTGATCCCTCCCTGTGGGGGGGTGTCAAGACCACTCCCACAGAGTATTTAAATGAACTCCCAAAAAAGGAATGCATGGTCTCTTTTCCTTCCTCCCAGTGGTTGCATTCGCGGCCCCTAGGAGCCACCTGAGAGTACAGAACTCCCATTAAACCTGGATATCTCTTAATCTGGCTTGTTTTGATTTGGCTTGATTGGGCATTTTGTGTGGACAGAGAGCTCGTGTTAGGAAATATTCCTAACAGTTCCCTCCTACAAAAAAACCCTGCAAAAAAGAAAAACCCTTAAGGTAGAGGATGATCTAAGGATGTGGTTCACAACCTGTAGATTGTGACACCTTCGTGGATCAGACAACCCTTCCACAGGGATTGCCTAGGACCATTGGAAAAAAAAATATGTTTTCATTATGATCCATGACAGTAGCAAATTACAGTTATGAAAGAAAAAAAGAAATAACTTTATAGTTGGGAGTTACCACAACATGAACTTCATTAAAGGGTCAGAGTATTAAGAAGGTTGCAAACCACTGTTCTAAGGGAGAGAAAACATTAACCAGGACAAGGAAGCCCATTGAGTGAAGGGCATAAACAACTCAAAGGCTTCAGTAAGCCCCTGAAACTGATTAGATTCTCTTGGTACCTTTCTCTCTGAGCTTAAGCAGTAAGGACTGCTGAAAGATACTCTTAGATCAGATAATACCTAGAGTATTATCTAGTAGAGTATATCTAGTAGAGTATTATCTGCAAAAGGCTCAGACCAACTTAGCTACCTGGCAAGACCACACTCTAACATGTTGATCTCCCTGCATATTATGCAGTGTACTCCAGGCTTCCCTCTTTTGTTTTCACCATGCTGTGGTAAGCTTTTGGTAGTACAGCTGTTCTTGGGTTATTTCTGCTCCTTTAAGTAACCCCTCACCCATATTCCTGTAAGTACTCCCAGTAAAACTCATTGGCTCATTAAATTGAATTTTGGTAGATCCATTCTTTGGTCTATTATTGGTTCCCTGTCTGGAGTGAGCAGGCATTTGCTCATGTGTGCCAAAGAACTGAGTCACATAACAGTATGGTGGCCCATGAATGTAATACTAGTACCTGGGAGACTGAGGCAAGATGAAAATGAGTTCAGGGCCCCACAGCTATATGGTGGGTTCCTGGCCAATCTGGGATAGAGAACAAAACAAGATTCTGCCAAAAAAGAATAGAAGAGGCAGAAGAAACAGTAAAAGGATGAGAAGGGAAGGAGGAGGAAAAGAAGAAGAAAGAGATGTTAAGTCAGGGCAAAAACTCAAGGCATGAGCTTAGAGGCAGGAACCAATGAAGAGACCTTGGAGAAACATTGCTTACTGTTTTGTTACTCAGTAGTTGTTCAGCCACCTTTCTTATGAAGCCCAGGACCAATCTCAGGACCTATGTCAATCATTAGCCAAGAAAAAAAATGCCCTACTGACTTGCCTACAGGCAATCTGATGGAGGCAATTTTTCTCAATTGAAGTTTTTTTTTCTCACTGACAAATAAACATAAACATAAACAAAACAAAACAAACAACAAATAAAACAACCAGGACACCCAGTAGATGTTGCATTAGGACCATTTTGCATCATGTGTCTGAACTTTTCTAAGTATTGATTATGTTGGTCCAGAAAGTGACAACACAGGAAACATGTCTCATGTCCCCAGATAAATCTTTCAGGTGTTACTTTCAGACCTTTTTTTTCCATTTACTGACAATTTTTTTCTTCCTGGTAGCCCCATGGAATCACCCTTACTGTGAGAGAGTGAGAACCAAATTGTATTCTACCATCTGCAGCAATGATTTCATCACTTACACTCTGACTGCTGACTCTAATTCCTGGGGAGGTGGTGAGATAAAGCAACAACTTACAGATTGATAATCAGCTATTTTCAGACTTAAAAATTTGTGGCACAACTGATTTGTCAAGAAATGCTTTCCACTTAATACAAAGAAACTGATGCCCTGATACCCAAACAGTTTTTAAAAGTCATTTTGCCTACTGAGTCTTGTGTACATCTTTGTCTACAATAGTTTTGTTTTGCTGTGTTTACAGTCTCAGGGAAGGAAGAAATACGACTCAGAATAATAAATAAGTTAGGAAATGAGGGTTGCTTTTTAATTTCTGACTTCAGTGCTTTCGGCCCCTATGCCTCAGAATGGCCATCTGCAACATGAGACTAAGGTACATGACATACAATTTAAGGTCCAAGAAAATGTTCCATGTGATATAAATTCAAAATAGCAATGTGATTTACATGATTATTTTAATTAAATTCATTTAAACTGATACATAAAATGATACTTGTTAATGTGATACTATGTAAACAATGTTTTGATACATATAGCCATTGTATACTGTTTAAATTAAGATAAACATCTGTCTATTCAAGCATTTGCCGTTTCTTTATGGTGAGAAAATGTTTAAATTGTTCCTTTTAGTTTTTTGAAACATTCAGCATGTCCTAGTTGCTTTTTGTCAACTTGACACAGGCTAGAGTTATTGGGAAGAAGAGCCTCAATTGAAGAATAATGCATCCATCAGACTGCCTTTAAGCAAAAATGTAGGGCATCTTCTTGATTAATGACTAATGTAGGAAGTCCCAGCCTATGTCATGGTGTCACCCCTGAACAGATAGTCCTGAGGAAACCATGGAGGGAAAATCCAGTAAACAATGGTCCTCCATGGTGTTTGCTTCAGCTCCTACCTACAGGTTCCTGGCTTGGCTTTTCTGATGATGGAATGTAACTATGTCTTCTCCAAGTTGCTTTTGGCTATGGCGTTAATCCGAGCAGTACAAACCTAATTAAGACAGAAATTGGAATCAGAAGACAATATGTTGTTATCCATACTGTAGATCTACTATGCAGTAGCACACCATAGATTTGATTCTTCTACCTACCTCGCTCTATCTTAGTACTCATTAATCCACCTTTCCCCATCACTCGCCATCCCTATTGTCTCTGGTCACTGATAAGCATGATTTGTACTTTTTTCTTTCATATATTGCATCCCAAGTACAGTTTTTCCTCCCTCTATTCCTCCCAGTCTCTCCCCCAACATCCTCTCTTCCCCAGATCCACTTCTCCTCCATTTCTCTTTAAAAAAAAAAAGAGCAGGTCTTCCAAGCACATCCACCAAACATGGCATAACAAGATAAAAAGACTAGGCAAAGACCCTCATATCAAGGCTGGACAAAGCATTTTAATTTACATAAAATCAACTTTTAAAAAATATGCATTAATTTTATGTTGATATGTGTGCCTGAGTATGTGTTCTGAGCCCAAAGTAAATAGAAGAAACATTGGATCCCCTAGAATGAAGTTGCAGAAGGTTGTGAGCTGCCATTTAGGTATTGGGAATTGAACCTAGGTCCTCTGTAAGAGTATCAAGTGCTCTTAAACCACGGACCCATCTCTCCAGCCCCAAGATGAACTTTTACAGATGCCATATATGGGAGAAATTACAAGGTAATGATACTTGACTTCTCTATTTGCCTTATTTCACTTAAGAATGATCTCCATGTACATTTATGATGACATAAATAATAGAATCCCATTCTATTTAATTATTTGATAGTATCCATTGCGTGTATGTGTCCCATTTTATCTATTCATCAGCTGAAGGATGATTATGATGTTCCCATTTCTTTGTTTTCAATTACATTGAATGAACATGGTCATGCAGGTATGTCTTTGGTAAACTAATTTGATTAACTAATCTTATTTCCTTTGCATGTATCTCCAGTAAAGGAATTGCTGGGTCTTATTGTTGTTCTGATTTTAGTTTATAATGGAACCTCCTTACTGTTTTTTTCTAAAGTTTATACTCATTTTATATTTCAACAGTTTGCAAGGGTTCTCTTTTCTTTGCCAGCATCTCTTATCTTTAGCTGTTTTGATGATAGTCTTTTCACAGAGGTGAAGTGATGTCTTATTGTGGCTTTTTCAGTTCTCTCATGATGAGTGATGTTGAACATGTTTTCATGTACGTATTGGGCATTTTTCTGTATCCTTTTGAGAAATGTCTGTTTTATCTACTGCCTTTTTACAAACTGGTTTATTTGGCAAGTCCCTAATGAATTGCTGGAGTCCCTTGTGTAATTTAGTTATTAACCTTTTGTTGAATATATACTTTGCAAATATTTTCTCCCATTCTGTAATGGGCAAGCATTTTAATTGTCAATTTGACACAATCTAGAATCACCTTGGAAGAGACTGTCAATGAGCCTGGGTCAAATTATCTATGTGTGTGTATTCAGGGAGTTATCATGATTGGCTTAACTGATGTCTGGAGACACAACCTGAATGTGGTTATCAGCATTCTTCAGTTTGGGGCCTTGAACTGTATATAAAGGCAATACCTCCTTCCTCTGATGACTCTAGCTTGTATCAAATTGTCACATAAAACCAGACAGTATAAACAATCCTTTGTCAACTTGACGCACAAACACATCATTATTAAGCTACAACCCTTCCTTTCTTATTCATCCCCAAGATCTCACATTAAAATCATAAGTAATTTTAAAAGTCTCACTGTCTTTACCAATGCAAACACATTCAAATTTCAGTCTCTTTAAACTATCCAATCTCTTTTAAAAGTTCAAGTCTTTCAGCTGTGGACTCCTTTAAAAATCAAAATTAAATGCCTTCTTGAAGAGGAAAGAACCAGGCACAATCAACCCCAAATAAGCAAAACCAAACTCCAACAGTATAAAGAACTCAATGTCTACTATCTTGGATTCACTAATGATCTTCTGGGCTCCTCCAAAGGGCTTACCTCACTTCTCCAGCTCTGCCCTCTGCAGGGCACACAGCTTGTCTTCTAGGCTCCAGCTGGCTCCACTCCACTGCTGCTACTGTTCTTGGTGATCTTCCCATGCTACTGGCATCTCCAATATGTTGGGGTCCCTTGTTGCAAGTGGGCCACACTTTGGCCAATGACCTCTCTTAGGCTCTCTTCATGGTGTCAAGTTCCAACTTCAGTCCTGGGCCTTCAACTGCCACTGAGGCTGCACCTTCACCAATGGCCTCCCCTGGCCTCTCAGTGTCAAGCTTCAGCTGTTCTCCACAAGCCCTTCATGCCTTCAAACTAGTATCACCCAAGTGACACACATTACCAAGTCCAGCTGCTAGCACGAGGTACATACAACCTTGGCTGCCCCTGAAATATATCTTCTCTTTGCTCTCACAAAACACTTCCCAGAAGATTTCACCTTAGTAATGCTGGTCTCTTCTTAATCACTGCTAATTTCTTAGCTCCAGCCGACTAGCAACAAGCACTCCAGCAAAGCAAAATTTTGCTTTAGTAGTTAATGTTATCTTGTTAATCACAACTTGATGGTGGAAGTTACAAAATAATCCCACACTAGTTCAGAATTACATATAATAAAGGGTTATTGTTTAAGGGAGACTTACAGATCACTGTTCTAGATCATCGTCCTCTGCACGAACAGAGAGCAGGAATAGAGTCTAGCAGCAGGAAGCAAAAGAGCATGTCCAGGCTTTATAACTGCATTTATAGTATAAGACACCATGCCCAAGTGGTCTGGTATCTTAAAAGCTATTGGCTGAAGAAGCAGAAGGAACTCCCACAGCAACGGCTGACTTTTCAATCCCATCTAACCAGAACCTCAGGATTGCTTTCGTAGTTCTGATATCTTGTTAATCACGGCTGGTTCTTCAGCACAGCTAACCAGAACCACAGGATCTTAATTCAAAATAACAAATGGCTCTGATAGAGTCTCTAAACTTCCCTCTATAACATCCATCCTCCACACTTCTCTCAATATTTTTATCTTCCAAGCTCACACATTGAGCTTTCAGAAGTCAATGGTTCTTCTACACCAAAGTTTCAAAGTCCATTCATAGTCTTCCCCAAAACAAATCAGGTCTGTCACAGCAATACCCTACTACACTCATACCAATTTGTCTTAGTTAGGATTTCTATTGCTGCAATGAAACACTGTGACCAAAAGGCAAGTTGGGGAGGACAGGGTTTACTAGGCTTACACTTTAGCATTGGTGTTCATCACAGAGGGAAGTGAAGACAGGAACTCAAACAAGGCAGGACCCAGGAAGCAGGAGCTGATGCAAAGACAATGGAGGGGAGTTGTTTACTAGTTTGCTTTCCATGGCTTGCTCAGCCTTCTTTCCTATAGAACGCAGGACCTCCAGCCCAAGCATAGCACCACTCACCATGGGCTGAGCCCTCCCCCATTGATCATTAAATGCATTAAATGAGAAAAATGCCTTAGAGCTAGATCTCATCCTCCACTGAGGTGCCTTCCTCTCTGATGACTCCAGCTTGTGCCAAATTGACACACAAAACCAGCCAGTACAAGTAAAGAAAAACTAGCTGAATATTAAGCATGCATTCATTCATTTATCTCTGCTATGGACTGTGATGTAAGTGGGTACTTCATATTCTTACCTTGACTTCCCCACAAGGAAGGACTGTAACCTAGAATTGCAAGTCCTTTCTCCCTAAATTCCTTTTTGTCCAGCTATCTTATCACAGCAACACAAGTTAAACTAGGAATTCAGGATGTCTTTTCACTCTGTTCATTGTTTCCTTTGTCATGCTGAAACGTCTTAGTTTGTATAATCTTGTTTTTGTTTCCTATACTTTGAGGTTCTTATAAAAAAAATACTTTAAATTTCTTCCCCAAATCCTTACCATTCCAAATGTCTCAAAGCCTTTTCAATATATTTTCTTATAATAATCTCAATAGTTTCAGATCTTACCTTTAAATCATTAGTACATTTTTAATTGAGGTTTATCTGGTGAGACGTAAAGATCTTGTTTTATTCTTCTTTATAGGGCCAGAGAGTTTATCCAACACTCCTGAAAAGACTACCCTTTCTCCAACATATAGCTCAGCACTTCTACTAAAACCAAGTTGGCTACAAAAGCATTGACATCTAGACTCTACTCTGTCTCACTGGTCTATTTGTCTAAATTTACATCAGCCCCATGATGATTTGAATACTGCAAGACTAGGAACAAAATTGCAGGACTCAAAAAACCCACACCAACCCTGAGCTAATTTGTAGATATGAAGGTGATATGCCTTGAACACACCAAAGGTGTTTAAGCCCAAGGAAAATGTGTAATATGAAACTTGAACACCCTGATGTGAGAAGTAGCTGTATTAGCTTTCTACAAATACTACTGAAAATGCAGCAGCAGCTTAAAACAGGTAACAGAGGCATGGTGAGAAAAGACAGCAGAAGCAGAGGCTGAAGTAATGTCTTTAAAACCTTAGGAAGGGCATCAGGAGGCAAGGAATACAAGTGGTCACTAGAAGTTTCAAAAAGCAATATGTATATACAGTTTTCCCTCAAGGCCTCCAGAAAAGACATAGCTGCAATTCCACCATGTGTTCAGCCTTTAAGATCTGTGCAAGATTTCTGCTACAAATGATAAATCTGTGTTGTTCAAAGCCACTGAATTTGTGGCAATTTATTTAAGTTGGGTAGGGAATGAATTCAAGCAGAATTTATTTCCTTGCTATTTTGTCTTTTGAAATCCAACTATGTTCCCTGGAATCCAGTACCTTCCTCCATTTTCCATTTTCAAAGTCAGCAATACTGAGTCTCTCTCCAGTCCCCTGTCCATCATGCCATCTTTTCATAGGTTCAACTAGAAGAGTTTTTTCTGAACCTAAGAACTAATATTACATTGGTCCCACCCAGATAACCAGTATAAAATCTGATATTAAGCTCTTTGACTATTTCCACATATGCAATATCTCTTTTGACATGAAAAGTAATTTATTCACAGGCTTCTAAAACTAAGACATGAGCTTCTTCCAGGAGCCATTATTCTATTATTCTCCATACGAGAGAAGTTTCAGACTTTATGTATTCCATTAATGTAACAGGAAGGAGATGCTTGTTCATTCCCAGCTGCCCAGTCTCAAAATAATCACACAGAAACCATATTCATTAAAACACTGCTTGGCCCATTAGCTCTAACTTCTTATTGGCTATCTATTACATCTTAATTTAACCCATTTATATTAATCTGAGTATTGCCATGTGGCAGTGGCCTACCTGATATAATTCCCAGTATCTGTCTCTGGTGGCTCCATGGTGTCTCTCTGACTCTACCCTTCTTTCTCCCAGCATTCTGCCTAGCTAAGTTCTGTCCTATCAACAGGCCAAGACAGTATCTTTATTAACCAATGAAAGCAACACACAGACAGAAGGATCTCCTATACCACATTAACTCTCTAGAAATGTTACTTTAGGTGGAAAATGCTTTCATATGGCCTAGACAGATGACTCAGTGGTTAAGAATGCACAATGACCTGAATGACTTGAACATGATAGTGCAGGCCTCTAATCCCAACCCTTAGGAGGTAGAAATCAGGGAATCTATGAGTTGGAGACCAACCTACACAGAAATTTCCAGACCAATCAAGTCTACATAGTCAAACACTTTCTCCACTCCTCCCAAAAAAATGAATGTGTAAAACTCTCATAGAAGATCCAAGTTCAATTCTTTGCACCCATGTCTTATGGCTCACAACTGCTTGTAACCATAATTGTATTGAAACTGATGCCCTCTTCTGGTCTCTAAGGGCACTGCACTCACCCACACAAACACATCACAAACACATATACACATCGTTCTTAAATTTTAAAAATAATTTTAAAAATGCATTCAACTCAATTAGTCCCATCCTGACCATCAGACCCTACAAGATACAAATCCCACCCCATCCCAAAATTTACCTATCCCCCCAACCTCAGTGGAACTCTGAAACACAGCTTGCTGCAACACAGAGAGGACCAAGAGGTGAGTGACCAGCCACCTGGCAGAATACCTCACTCTCTAGGCACCCCATACTGGGTCAAAATCCTGGGCATCTGCCTTGGCTACCCTAGCCAGCCAAAAGAAGAGTTTTCTACAGGTAGGCTGCTCTATTACCCACATCTTGACCACTGGACCCTGCAAGCTACAAGTCCCCTCCCACCCTCAAACTTGCATATCCCCCTGACAAACACCATGGAACTCTGAAACACAGACTGCTATTACAAAGAAAGGACCAAGAGGTGAATGACAAGCCACCAAAAAGGACACCCTACTCTCTAGGTCCTCGTACTGGGGCAAAACACCGGGCCCTTCTCCCACTTGCCTCAGCTTCTATACCCATGCAGCAGGTAAGTTTCCTGCAGGTATACTGCTCTAAACCCCTGAGACACAGACAGTGACAGTACAGAGCTGACCAAGAATAGTTTCCAAGACACAGACAGCCACTGCAAGAATTGGACCAAGAAATGAAGACAAGGCTGGTATCATTTGAAGGAAGAGATGGGTAAGCGCTGATGCAAAAATTCATCCAACAACCTAAAAAGAAAATATATGTCAGAACCCAGTAGTCATACAACAGGAAGACTTGATCATTCTAACTCAGAAGAAGTAGAAGAAAATGATTTTAAACATAACTTTATGAAGATGATGGAGACCTTTGAAGAAGAAATGTAAAGCTCCCTTAAAGAAACAGAGGGAAAAAAACAAATAAAAAATGGGAAGAAATTAATAAATCTATCAAAGAAAACCAAGAGAAAAACAACCAAAGAGGGAAGAAAAGAATTCAAGACTTAAATTCTAAAACAGAAGCAATATGAAACAGAAGCAATAAAGAAAACACAAACTGAGGGAATTCTAGATATGGAAAATCTGGGTAAACAAACAGAAATTATAGAGGCAAAAATAATCGGGTTGAAGATACTATAGAGGAAATATATTCATTGGTCAAAGAAAACATTAAATCCAACAAATTCTTAAGACAAAATATCCAGGAAATCTGGGACACCATGAAAAGACCAAATCTAAGGATAACAGGGATAGAAGAAGGAGAACTCCAGTTCAAAGGCACAGAAAATATATTCAACAAAATTATAGAAGAAAACTTTTCCAACCTAAAGAAGGACATCCCCAGGAAGGCAAAAGAAGCTAGTAGAACACCAAATAAATTGGATCAATAAAAGCCCCCTCGCCATATAATAATCAAAATGCAAAACATACAGAACAAAGAAAGAATATTAAGAGCTGCAAAGGAAAAAGGTCAAATAACATATAAAGGCAGACCTATCAGAATTACACCTGACTTCTCAATGGAAACCATGAAAGCCAGAAGATCCTGGGTAGATGTGCTTCAGATATTAAGAGACCAGGGATGCAAGCCCAGACTACTATACCCAGCAAAGCTTGCATTCATCATCAATGGAGAAAACAAGATATTCCATGACAAAAACAGATTTAAACAATACCTACCTACAATCCAGCCCTACAGAAAGTACTAGAAGGAAAACTCCAACCCAAGGAAGCTAACTGTACCCATAACAACATAGGCAACAGATAACCTCTCAGCAACAAAATGCAAACAAGGTAAATACACACACTAATACTGAAAAATAACAGGAATTAGCAATCACTGGTCATTAATATCTCTTAATATCAATGAACTCAATTCACATATAAAAAGATACAGGCTAAGAGAATGGATACAAAAAGCAGGATACAGCCTTTTTCTGTATACAAGAAACACACCTCAACCTCAAAGACAGACATTACCTCAGAGTAAATGGTTTGGAAAAGATTTTCCAATCAAATGGACCTAAGAAACAAGCAGGTGTAGCTATCCTAATATCTAACAAAATAGACTTCAAATTAGAATTAATCAAAAGAGATGGAGAAGGACCCTTTATACTCATAACAGCAACACTCAATCAAAATGAAGTCTCAATACTGAACATCTATGCTCTAAATACAAAAACACCCACATATGTAAAAGAAACATTACTAAAGCTTAAATCATATATCAAACCCCACACACTAATAGTAGGAGACTTTAATACCCGACTCTCCCCAAAGGACAGGTCAACCAGACAGAAACCTAACAGAGAAATGAGAGAACTAACAGATATCATTACTCAAATAGAATTGACAGACATCTACAGAACACTCAACCCAAACACAAAAGAATATCCCTTCTTCTCAGCATTTCATGGAACCTTCTCTAAAATTGACCACATATTCAGTAACAAAGCAAACCTCAACAGAAAGAAAAAATTGGAGTAAGCCCCTGTATCTTACTAGATTACCAAGGTTTAAAATTAGAATTCAACAACAGTAATTTCAGAAATCCCACAAACACATGTAAATTAAACAGTGCCCTGTTGACCCCCGAGTCAAGGAAGAAATAAAGAAAGAAATTAAATACTTCCAAGAAGGCACATCGTATCCAAACCTATGCGACACTATGAAAGGAGTGCTAAGTGGAAAGTTCATAGCACTAAGTGCCCACATTAAATAAATGGAGAAAGCTCACACTAGTAGCTTAACAGCACACAAGAAAGCTTTAGAACAAAAAAGAAGAAGACTCACCCAGGAGGAGTAGAAGACAGAAAATAATCAAATTGAGGGCTGAAATCAATAAAATGGAAACAAAGAATCAATGAAACAAAGAGCTGGTTCTTTGAGAAAATCAACAAGATAGACAAACCCTTATCCAAACTAATCAAAAAACAGAGAGATAACACCCAAATTAGCAAAATCAG
The DNA here is from genome assembly GCF_903992535.2 of Arvicola amphibius. Taxonomy (NCBI): domain Eukaryota; kingdom Metazoa; phylum Chordata; class Mammalia; order Rodentia; family Cricetidae; genus Arvicola; species Arvicola amphibius. The sequence continues at coordinate 82,966,593 of NC_052065.1, read as the reverse complement.
AAAAGTGGGCCATAACAACATGTTGTAGGAAGCTGTTTGTTTGTTCCTGCCTGCACAGTCCTGAAATAACCACACAGAAACTGCTTGGCCCATTACCTCTAGCTTCTTATTGGCTAACTCTTACATCTTAATTTAACCCATTTTTATTCATCTGTGTATCCCCATGAGGATGTGGCTTATTGGGGAATGTTTCAGCATCTGTTTACGGCAGGGTTACATGGCATCTCCTGACTCTGCCTTCTTTCTTCCAGCATTCTGTTTAGTTTTCCCTGCCTAGCTCTACGCTGCCATATAAGGCCAAATCTGTTTCTTTATTAACCAATTGTAGTGAGGAGCTGCGGGCAGGTCTGCTTTTCATCCTGTCCGGCTCCGGGCCGCCTGGCTAGTGTATGCCCCGAAATAACAACACACAAACTGTATTCATTTAAACACTGTCTGGCCCATTAGTTTCAGCCTCTTATTAACTAATTCTCACATCTTGCTTTAACCCATATTTAGTAATGTGTGTAGCACCACAAGGTGGTGTCTTACCGGGAAAGATTCAGCATATCTGACCTGGTGGCTGGCTTCATGGCAACTGTCTCAGAGAGGAGAAGCATGGCGATTGCCTGAGGCATCTGCCTCACTCCCTGTTCTGTCTACTCCACCCACCTAAGGGCTGGCCTATCAAATGGGCCAAGGCAGTTTCTTTATTAACCAATGAAATCAACTAAAAACAGAAGACCCTCCCACATCAACCAATGGTATTCACAGCATACAGAGGGGAATCCCAGATCATCAACAGACACCGAGGAAATCCAGAGAATGATTAGGTCATAGCACAAAAATCTCTACTCCACAAAATTGGAAAATGTAAAAGGAATGGACAATTTTCTGGATAAGTACCACATACCAAAGTTAAATCAAGACCAGGTGGATAATAAAATCAACACACAGCAAGCTGAGAGCCAACATCAAATTAAATGGAGAGAAACTCAGAGACCCCACTAAAGTCAGGTAAAACAAAGGCTGTCCGCTCTCTCCATATCTAGTCATCATCATTCTTGAAGTTCTGGCTAGAGCAATAAGACAACAAAAGGATATCAAGGGGATTCAAATTGGAAAGGAAGAAGTCAAACTTTTGTTATTTGCAGATGATATGATAATATACATAAGTGACCCCAAAATCTTTATTAGGAAATTTCTACAGCTGATAAATACCTTCAGTAATGTGGCAGGATACAAGATCAACTCAAAAAAATCAGTAGCCCTCCTATATACAAATCATAAAGAAGAAGCAGAGAAAGAAATCAGAGAAACATCACCCTTCACAATAGCCAGAAATAACAGAAAATATATTGGGGTAACACTAACCAAAGAAGTGAAAGACCTGTTCAACAAGAACTTTAAGTCCTTGAAGAAAGAAATTGATGAAGACAGTAGAAAATGAAAAGATCTCACATGCTCTTGGATAGGTAGGATCAACATAATAAAAATTGAAATCCTACAAAAAACAATTTATAGATTCAATACAATCCCCTTCAAAATTACAACACACTTCTTCACAGGCCTTGAAAGAACAATACTCAACTTTATATGGAAAAACAAAATACCCAGGATAGCCAAAACAAACCTGTACAATAAAAGAACTTCCAGAGGCATCACCATCCCTGACATCAAGCTATATTACAAAGCTACAGTAATGAGAACAGCTTGGTATGGGTACAAAAACAGAGAGGTTGGCCAATGGAATCAAAGCAAAGACCTGGATATTAATCCACACATCTATGAACACTTGCTTTTTGACAAAGAAATTAAAAATATACAATGGAAATAGACAAGATCGCCTGACAAATTTGGAAACATAGGAGTGGAGGAGAGAAGGGAACGTGGAAGGAAAAGAGGAGGGGAGAAGAGGAAGGGCAAGAAGAACTTGAGGGAATGGGATAGTCAAGATAGAAGGACAGAGATGAGAGCAAGGAAAGAGATATCTTGATTGAGGGTACCATTATGGGGCTAGCAAAAAAAACTGGCTCTAGAGAAATTCCCAGGAATCCACAAGGATGACCCCAGCTAAGACCCTAAGCAATAGAGGAGAAGGTGCCCAAACTGGCCTTGCCCTGTAGTCAGACTGATGAATATCTTAAATATCACAAGAGAACCTTCATCCAGCAACTGATGGAAACAGAGGCAGAGACCTGTAGTGGAGCACTGGCCTGAGATCCCAAAGTCCAGTTGTAGAATGGGAGGAGTGAGAGTATGAGCAAAAGGGTCAAGACCATGATGGGCACACCCACTGAAACAGTTTACCTGAACTAATGGGAGCTCACCAACCCTGGCAAAACAGGAAAAGAAACAGCATAGGTCCAAGCTAGACCCTCTGGATATGGGTGACAGTTATATGGCTGGGGCAGACTGCAGGGCCACTGGCAGTGGCACCAGGATTTATCTCTGCCGTTGTACTGGATTTTTTGGAACCTATTCTCTTGTTCAGCCTAAATATAGTAGGGAGTGCCTTGGACCTTTCCCAAAACAATGCGCCTGGGAGGAATGGATGGGGGTTTGGGGTGGAAGGGGTAGGCTTGAGGGAATGGGAGGAACAGAGGGAGTGAAAACTGGGATTAGTACGTAAAATGAAAAGAGATAGTTTATTTTCTTTAAAAATTTTTAAAAATAAAATAAAAATGCTTTTGACTCTTTGGCCAATGTTGTTATATTTATAATTATGAAAACATTGCTAAAATTGAAGCTCAGCAATACCACCCCATACTATTATTGTAGTTTATAAAAGACTTTATAATGACATAAAACTACCCTATACTCCCTTAAAATACACCTTGGAGGAGTGGTGATTTTTAGGTTATTATTTTGAGAAAGTGCAGCCTGGAACAGAGTTCTTTGAAAATCTTCTCTATTGTAATATGAATTTACATCTACAAAGAATTTTTTGTTAGTAATGATGTCTGTACCAGAAAAAGAGCTGTTCAGAGACAACTTACACCCTTTAACAAAGCAACCTTTATTCATCCAATTTCCCCGATCCATCTTGTCATACTGTGTCTTTTGCACCACCACACTCAGAATGCTGCAAAAGTTTCAATCAACTGGCCATTCATTGAGTTTCATACTTTGTGACATTCCTATGCACAAGCACATAATTAAAATTGTTTTTACATATCTCTTATAGCCAATCCATACATTAAACAAAGAACCTCTGCAAGTACCACAGGTAGAAGGGCGCAATCATACTTTCTCTTGTATCTCAGATTGCTCTCTGCTAAATGAATGGGTGAATCTGAAAGAATGTTGTAAACCATAAAGGCTACATAAAAATAAGGATTGTAGAGGAGTCACAGTAAGTTTCCTATACAGCCCTCAAGCTGAACCAAGTGTTGCTGGAAGCCTCCACGAGTCCTGATGAGCTTGCTAACTGACCTCTTGTTATACTTTTGTGGGCCACTTCCTTGACCTTGTTAAATAAATGCTGGTTAGCAAATTCCTATGACCCAGCTGTTTTATAGTATGATGCCATCCATATCTGTGCCACATTCTAAAGCTGAGCACATTGGTTCCACCAAAGAGATTCTATAACCCCTTCAGCTCCTATTGAGGTGAGGCCATGGTGGACTCGTTTACTTGGACTGATTTCTCTATTTTCTGTCATGTTTGGCCACCTGACCACAATAGCTAAAGCATGAAAGACTGGGGGAAAAATGATGATTTGAACTTTGTTCCAGATTCCGATCCCTTCAGACTATTACCAAATCAACAGTCAAGACTGGAACAGATATACCAATGTAATTAGAAATACACAGCTTGCACTTGCTGCCCAGATTTCTAGTGAAAAATGTCAGAAAGTCAGTGATGAATGTGTCCTATGCAAAGTGAAAGGTCTGTCAACTTAGAACGGTCAGGCACCATGACTTTGCTACCCGTTATACCATTTCAGCGAGGAAGAGGACCTGTTCCAGAAGCATTCTAAAAGCTATGCATCACTGTTTGTGAGATTCTCAGTATACCATAGCTACATACTTCAGTATTCTATTGATTGCTGAATCATTAAGGCAGTTTGAAGTCTGACCATAGCATATGATCTCTTGTGTCTCACAGGTCCTTTATAAGCACAGGTCTTTCTGCTGCTGCCTACAAGGCTTCTATATAAAAAGTAATGGCAGAAGTCCTGACCAGTGGACAGAACTGAACTATCTTCTCTCTGTCTTATTTTTCTGAAATAATTATCCATGCCCCAAATCCTTTCTGACATTTTCCCTCCTTCTCCTCTTCTCCCTCACTCCCCTTATCTTTTCCTTCTGCCAGGCCCCTTCCCAAGTTACTAGACCTTTGTAAATAGATCCTGTGGATCATTACTATCAGCTAACCAGATGCACTCTGATTTGTTTGAATGTCAGTTAGAATCAAGTGAGACACCAGCTAAAATTACGTTTACATGCAATTGCAGGTAATTACAGTCATATAGTAGACACAGTTCATGACTTAAAAATAAAATCCTTACATCCTGAAAACTTAGAATCTAGTAAGAAATGCAAAGAAAGTACCTGGTGAGTATTTATATATATAATATATATAAGGTCAAAGTCAGTGTGGAGAAGCATCCGTTGGAGCTTTGGGCAGAACTGATTAACTGAGATCCTGCTCTACAGCAGCAAAGATGTGGAAAGAAAATCTGTTCCTATCACTAAACAGAACAACAGCTGACCGGTTTGACTAAAACTTTCAGTATGAATGGCTTAGAATGGATGCTTCAGCCACACAGAGAAAACGCTCTGTCAAAGAAACATCCGAAATCTCAATTTCATGGTCTGTGGAAAGAACTACGTGTACATACAAATGTATGAATGCCTTCCAGATCAAATATGAATCTTAAAATTGGCATACTCTTCTGCCCTGGTAAACCCTGCGTATTTTCAGGCTGGAAAACTGTTACAAATGAATACAGAAGGAAAGGCAAACACAAATATCGTTTCTGAATTCTCCTCTAGCTGCCCGGTTTCCATATTTCTTGTTGGGGTATTACCTCAACTACTCTTCCTAGAGGCCCAAGGAAGAGTCATTGAATCACCAGGGTCATGATGAGATGTGGAATGTGACTACTTAACCACTGCAATCTAGTCCTTGGGATGGGGAGTGTCCTGTCGGAGCTGAAGCTAGGAATGTGCTCTGGCTGGGTTCTTACCCACACTGACTCTTTAATCCTGAGGTCATTTCTTTTGAGAAGAAGACAGAAATCCCAAACATTTTGTTTTATTTAATATCATAGCCCAGAAGGGCCCAGTTGTGTTGATTCCATTCAGCCGTATTGAAGGTTCTGGCTGCACTGCAGTGATTAATGAATGCTGTGTGCTGCTTATAACAGAAATTGGAAAAACCAGGAGCAGAGCACATGGTGGCAAGTCTTCTGTTATTGGAAATAAAGTAGAAAGGCATTTGTCCTACTTTGATTGGAGAACCAGGTGTCAATTTACCTGTAGTGGTGGCAATAATTAACTGCTTCCTTCCAGCAGTTGGTCTATGCCTTAGTAAAGTCCCTCAAAAACTCATATGGGTAAAAGTTTGATTCTTTTTGCTCTTCAAAGCTGGCAATGGGCTTTGCACATGAAAGTGTTCTACTACTGAACTAAACTCCAGCTCCAGTTGTGGTTCTTCCTAACAAACTAGTGTAACTATCCCTCTTTAAAGGACGGTCTTCCTTTATAAAATATATTTGCCCCTATTTTTCTAAAATATTGTATATACAATGTACTCTCTATGATCTTGATAATTATCATTAATACTTCATCAAATCTTCTCAACACACCTCAGTTTTGCTTAGACTCCTAAATTACAGAAACTGAATTAGTAATCTATTGTGTTGTTTCCCCACATCTTTCAATTTCAGTTCTGCAGTTGTCTAGGACATAGAGTACCCTGGATATGGCTAAGTAATTGTGAAGTCATAGATGACTCTCTTGCTCTTTGAAAACACATTACATTTTCAATAACTGGAAGAATAATGTGAATCAAAATTATCAGAAATGTAAGATATATTGAACTCATTTATGTACTAAATGTCCTTGTCCCCTACTTAATTAGCAGGTTGAAATCTCTTAGTAACAACTGACTACATATATATTCATATATATATATGTGGAAAAATATATGTATGATGAATAAACCAAAATACTTTTTATCAAAAAGTCCCATTTTAAAAACTGAAGGAAAACTGTGGTCAGAGCAGCAGTCAGTGAGACATTATTTATTAGCTGTTTTCTGTTTTAAAAATAACAGCAAAGAAACATTTAAAGAAACTATTCAAGGCAAGATATCAGTCCTTAAATAAAGTCAGAACTACATTTCCATTGGTAGAGTTCTTTCTACAGCTATTTACAAAGATTTATGTTGTGCAATATTTGTTAAACTATATAAAGATGTATGCTGTACATAATCCTATTGTACATTGTAAAGATTTGTTAGTCATGTAGGCAGAGACTGCTTGTTCTTTTCCCAGACACTCAGACCCAAATAGTTACACAGAAACTATATTAATTACAACACTGTTTAGCCTATTAACTCCAGATTCTTATTAACTAACTCTTACATCTTAAATGAACCCATTTCTATTAATCTGTGTATTGGCACAAGGCTGTGACTTACTGGTAAGGATCCATCATCTGTCTCCTTCAGCACCATGTGGTGATATGGTATCTCTTTGACTCTGCCTACTCTATTTGTTTATCTCTGTTCTGATTTCCTGCCTGGTTTTACTCTGCTAAACCATTGGCCAAAGAAGCTTCTTTATTAACCAATGGTAATAAAACATATTCACAGCATACAGAGGGAATCCCACATCACACTTGAATTGGTTCAATAAAATGCTGATTGGCCAGTAGCCAGGGAAGACACATAGGTGGGGTTATCAAACTAAGGATGGTTGAAATGAAAATGACAGAGTAAGGAGATGCTGGCCAGATGTAGAGAGCAAGATAAGCATGCCATACTGAGAAAAGGTACCACCACATTGCAGAGAGTAAATAATGATTATGAGTTAACTTAAAATGTAAAAGCTAAGCTCCAGGACAGGCTCTAAAGCTGCAGAGAAACCCTGTCTCGAAAAACCAAAAAAAAAAAAAATGTAAAAGCTAGTAACTAATAAGCCTGAGCTATTTGGTTGAGCATTTAAAAGTAATATTAAGCTTCTGTATGATAATTTGGAAAGTTACTGCAGGGTATTTAAGACTGAGTGGTTCTGAAACAAGAAATTTCTGACTCCAGATATGTTGTTTTACCTTGCCTGCCTAAGGCACCTGATTGTTCTAATAAAAACCTGAATAGCTAATAGCAAGGGAGGAGGTATATGCAGGGAGAGTAAGTAGGAGGCAGAATTTAGGCCCAACGGAGAAAAAGAGATGATAGAAAGACATCAGGGTCCAGAGAGATAGACATAGAGGAAGCAGGAAAGTAGGACATACAGAATTATAGAAAGATAAAAATCCCCAAAGCAAAATGTAGATGTATAGAAACAGATTTTATTAAATTAAATTAAAAGAGCCAGTGGGACAACCCTAAGACAAGGTCAAACATTCATGATTAATAAAAAGTCTCCATGTCTTTATTTGGGAGCTGGTTGGCAACACAAAGAAAATGCCAACTACCGAGTAATTTTTGTATGAAAACATGGCTAGCATTCACTATAGACACTGGCTCCTGAAACTATGTCATAAAATAATTGAATGTGCACTGTTATGAGAGATTTTAGAGAGTATAAACATTACATCAATGATTGATTCCAGAAAAAAAGACAATGCATGTAAAGTAGATAGAGAAATGCTTCACACCAGGAAGATGAACCTGAACACCAAAACTTTAAAAAGATTGAAAGTGTTTATTCTGTATGTGAATGCATTATTGATGATCCACCTTATTATTTTGACTTTTCTCAAGACTCCACAAGTAAAACGTCAGCATGGTCATGTGCCATGAAAAGAATGCACGTATATAACTGACTCTCCACAATCTCTCCTGCACTTCTGTGCTAAACACTAGATGAAAATTTTTGGAGATTGAGAAATGAGGGTTAGCAAAAATATGGATAAAATACTTTCAGGGAAAATCTGCACCATGTGATTAACAGAGTTGAAGGCAAAATTGACTGTATTTCTCAATGGAAATATGAAGTAGGTCACATGGAATTATCTAGAAGTTGCTGTTTATTTTCATTGTTGCCATGATAAATATCATAACTGAAAGTAATTTAGGAGCAAAGGTTTTATTTTATCTTATGTTTTACAGTACATTACTGAGAAAAGCCAAAGCAAAAATATGAGTCAGTAGCTTGAAACAGAAACCTCAGTGGATCACTGCTCACTGGCTTGTTCCCCCACTTATTTTCAGTTACCTTTCTTACACGACTTGGGTCCAAGTACTTATGGATGATGCCACCCACAGTTGGAAGCACCATCCTACACCAATTAGCAGTGGAGAAAATGCCCCACAGACATACCTATAGGCCAATCTGATGGAAGCAATTCCATTATTAAGACTTTAAGCAGATGAGTCAAGATGATAACCAGTATTATTAACCATCATAGTTGCCTTGAAACTATTATTGAAGACATATGTTTTATAAAATCAATTAATATTTCTGAATTAGTAACTGTCTAACAAAATGAATAGACTGCTTCTGGGTCTTGCTGTAGTAGTATTTTTTAATTGTTGTAAATAAGATGATTATCTTATTATTAGCCTTTTAGTAAAGACAATACAATGATCATGAACTTCCAAAGGGAAAACAGCAATCTTGCCAAGAGCACACCTACAGAGGTAACATGCCAAGTAGCTCTGAAATTTTTTTGTTTTGTTTTCAGAGAGTTGTAAATTTTGGCAGACATGTGTTTTCAGAGCCCTGATAATAAGCAAATGAACATGTTTAACCTCTAGGCCAGATGAGCTGTATGGAAGAGTCATGTCAGATTTTGTCACATCGAAAGGAAGCTACACAAAATGTCAGTACCAACTAGGATGGTATCCATCAACTATTAGATTTACTAGCTTCTAGAAAATGCACTGCCATCCAATTAAATGTCTTTCTGAAAGGAAAGGGGATATGATAATTCTGTTTCAGTGAATTATGACTTTTGGAAAGAACATTTCATGAAATGCAAAATTATCAAGTTAGGAAAGACTTACTGAGCTAATATATATCAAGCTGTTCAATTTTTATGTGAGTAACAGTTTCAGACAAAAAAGAAGTGGAGGAATTTTCTCAAGGAGCATCCACAGGGAAGCAAAAACATCTCTAGCCACTGCTAAATCTGAATACTGTTCCAACCACGCTTCCTGCATACATTTCCAAGTTTATGTCCAATTACCTCAGGGTTCTTATAATACAAAGTACTCACTCGCATTTCCACTCAAGACATTTCATGAGAAAAGTAGACTTCTAGAGATAAATCCAAGAGTTAGGTCAATGCACTAGCTACTGACAAAGAAAGAAAGAAGAATTTATTATGATTTCAAGTCTGAGAGGATACAGTCCATCATGGACTTGTGACCACAAAATAAATGCTGGTATTCAGCCTGCTTTCTTCTTTTCCTTTTTTTATTCAGTCTGAGATCCTACATGTGCTACTATGTTTAGGGCAGGTCTTACCTTCTTAGTTATACCTATCTGGAAACACCCTTACAGACAGACCAAGTGGTATGTTCCCATAATGCTCAAATCCACACAAGCTGACAAAGAAGTTTGACTATTGCAGTCAATCAAGGGTGATTTGTATTTGCTCATAATCGAAATCCAAACTAACCTCCAATGACCAAGAAGTGTTCTTCCACTTTCAGCATCTGGCTATTTATCATCCCCCTTTTGACTTGCATAAAACATAATTTTCTCAGTAGACCCAAATAGGGACTGGAGAGATGGCTTAGCACTTAAGAGTACAAACTTGCAAAGGACCTAAATTCAGTTCTTAGTACCCACACCAAGTGACTCTCAATCCCCTGTAACTCTAGAGGATCTGATACCTCTGGCCTCCAAGAACACCTGCACTTTAAGTACATATATCCATACACAAACATACACATATACATAATTTAAAATTAAATAAAACATTAAAAACATAAATAAAAGTCCAACAAACAAGTTGTGTGCTAAATCAAAGGAATTTCATTTTCTAATTTTGTTATGAAAGAATGCTACCCCTCCTAATATTTTAAATCCACATGTTCCATTCTACTTTTTAAAATGTTTTCCATTTGTATGATATGTGTGTATGTGTGTGTGTGTGTGTGTGTGTGTGTGTGTGTGTGTGTGTGTGTGCATGCATTGCCACATCATGATCAGTGGAGATCAGACAACAACTTGAAGGAATTGATTTTCTCCTTCCATAGTGTGGATCCCAGAAGTCCAATTCAGGCCATCAGTTTGGCAGCAAGCTCCTTTACCTACTAAGCCAACTTTCTGCCCTTCTATTCTCTTTTTATTTTGCATTCACTATTTCTACACTCGTGGTTGAAGGGAGAGAGTCTTTTAATAGGAAGAACTACTATTACATTCTGCTACTCATTATCTGTACAACTCTGAGGAAGACAATTTTGCTGTTTTAACTTTTTCAGATGTAAAAGCCTGCCCCCCCAAAAACTAATGTAAGATCAGGAGGCAAAAGTACTTGACAAGAAGCAGGTGTTGAATATATGTGAGTTGAATATAAATGTATGGGAAAATGCTTTCTTTTCTGGTACCAATGTGGAATAGATTCATGGAAAACAAAACAAACAAAACAAAAACAGAAAGTGCTTTTTCAGACTTAAGCGTGATTTTAAAGTAATTCAAAAGCATTGGGGTGGCTTTTTGGCTTTTTGTGATGCAGCTTTCTTTGAGTCATTTCTGCTCCTGTAACAAGTAACCCTACCACACTCCTGGGAATAACCCCAGTGAAATTCAGTGGTTCACCAAGTTGTATTTTCGTGGTATCTTTACTTTGGTCTGTCCTTGGTTCCCTATCTGGGGTGATTTGGAGTTTGTTCACATTTTCCCAGGAGTAGCATCACACAACATAAACACTCACATATAAGAGAGTACATACACATACACACCTATGGAAAGACTTATATGGGTAATATTAGTTAAAGACCTCCCAAGGAATCTTGAATAAGAAGGAGTTTAATATAAGGTTAAAAAAGTGATTTCATAATAACCCCTGGAGAATCAGAAAATTTCAGTCAGAACTCAAAGAACTAGATGTTTGTATTAAAAAGCATCTCTGACATTTCAGCCTTGCTTCTTTTATCAGCTTACTTTCTCTTGCATATTTCCCAATTCGACAAAACTGCCATGCAAGTCCATCACTAAATCTCTGTATTGTATTTAATATTCTTGAGGAAGAAAAACTTAGTTTTTTTTTGTCCAAAAGATCAGCATCTTGAGGTAACCATCTTTAATTCAACTGGGTATATTGAAAAGTGGTATAGTTTCCATTGCAACATTGTGAGCAGCATTTGTTAGGCTAATAGACATGGACTAGAGATCAAAGAAACTCAATTTAACATGGAGTCTTTACTGATTTCTAAGCCAGGATATTGTAAATGAAACTAATCTCAAGGCTATTGAGTTTTTCTTATCCTAAGTGAAATACACTTCAAATGGTTATTGGTCTATGGCAACATTGTATGTAAGTAAATAATCTCCCAAATACTGATTATATTCCACCATTATCGATAACATTGTTATGCTAAGCACACTTTAATCTACAAGAAAGACTTGTAGTACACTGCCTAGGCAAACAAAGCAATTGAAAAGAAAGACCATTATAATATTAAATAGGATACTTTCACAAATGTTTCCCAGCAACAGAATACTCAGTAGTTCACTTCTCTCCTTTAACGTTCAAACAGATGTATCATAGAAAACAATTTTTCCAAAATTTTTTTCTACCTTTCAGCATCGTCCTTAAGAATGTGTTTACTTTTTGAATTTTTCAATATCTTTCTTGCATAAGATAGCTTCATATTAATTTCCAACTTGGGTTTTCTTGAAGTAGAAAAAGACCAAAGATATGATGATGGTGGTGATGATGCATTAAAGAAGTAATATGGTGACTGAGACTGGTTTTTAAAAATTATGGCAGAAGCTACAGTAAGGCCTGAATGAAACAACATTGTACACATAGTGAATGTTGAAATTGCGTATTGAGACTATGATGTTTATGCTAGTAGACTTTCTAATTTTAGTTATGCTTCAATTTTCCCAATAAAATAAAAATGTAAACTTAATATAAAAATCTACATTTTTACACTTTGATCCATCTTTTCTTATTCATTCACTAATATCAAGTTTGACATATTTTCAGCATTTTGCTTTTATGGAATCTTCATTCAAGCAACATCTCTCTTTGCATTGACATTTCAATGGTTTACAAAATACTCAATTCAATCTTACAATCAAATTTTATATAAATGTGTAAATAGATTTGGCACAAACTAATTTTTGGTAAGCATCTAACTTAAACAGCTAAAGTAGAAGTATTGGTGAAATGAGAAACTTCTTATCACATCCCTTTTAACCATATTATTAATGATAAGAAATAAGTAGGTCATGTCCATTGGTCATTGGGTCTTTTTGTCAACTCAGTAAGCCAAGTGGGAGTTTACCAAGATTCTATTGTGCACTCTGGTGGGACTTTTATACATTTTCCCCTAATTTTCAGTCTTGAATGGACTCCAATTGTGAAGCCTCTTTTACAGTTTCCAACTTGGATATATTAAACACAATTATGCCGCCTCAAATAATCTTCTGGAGTGTACTGGAAATGATGAAACCACCTGTTTTTCAGTTACTTCTACTTGGCAGTATGGGGCAGAATAGTATTTTCCATATTCTTCTTATGGTGATTTTCTCATTCAGTATGTTCTTCATAAAAAAAAAAAATCAAAGTAGAGTAGCAGTCTGTTTTAGAGACATTGGCTTTGGCAAGAAGCCCGATTACACTCACTAAGCTTCCTCGTAACAGTATCAAGGAAGTCATTACAATGTTGAGAGAAGAACCTACCCAGAGTGACAAAGAAGTGAGCTTGTAGTCATTGACTGAGGGTGATATAAGATGATGTTGCTTAGTACTGATTTTCATGACAAAACTGTAAAGACTAAAACCACCTCTTTTTCTTCCTCCCTCCATAACATGTACCACCGCTTCTACTAAAAAGAACTGGCCATGGTATCCATTGAGTTTCTTTGCTCAAACTCACATCTGTGGTTATTGGAAAGACCTCTTTCCCTTGGGCTAAGCACTTTAGTATGACTAACTCATGAACACACAGGAACAAGGCAATTTGCTCCTCCATTTTTGTTCTTTAGTCCATGGTAGCAGCATGCATTCTGAGTCATGCAGAGTCCACTCTTCAGAATGCATGCTGGAAGCTCAGAGCGGCTAATAATCAAATTAGGCTTCTAACAAATGGCAATTTATAATGCCGAAACTAATGAGAGGTCAAAGAACTAAGCTCTGCACGGAGTTTTAATTATCCTGTCCTTTGTGATTCCGGAAGAACATTTTTAAAGAAATACTGTCACACAGTATTCAACTGGTACTTTTTGTTTCATTAAGAAGATTTACGTAACCTATTACATAAATTGCAAATACGCACTTTATTTCCAAGAAGAGCAGGAACATAAAAGCTCTTCAGGGTTGGAAACCAGGAACTGACTTGGTTTGATGTTCAATTAGAAGACCACTCATCAAATACTTTTCCTCCCACAGCACTGCTGAAGTGGGTGAGTCAGACAGGCAATGCCCATCTCTGAGTAAGGCTGTAGATTGGATGTTGTACTTAAAAAATAAATGAACTAAAATGTTCAACAACAATCAAAGGCTTCTATCTTTGTTTCCCATGCCAGTACTTAGTTTTTCTTATTTCCGCTTCTCAAGGTGATTTGTATGCCCACCAGCTGCCACTACCACCACTACCACCATGTATTCATCATTCCTGTAGGTCAAAATGCTCTTGCCTTTCATTGACTTCTTTGGGGTTTCTCTTAACAAAAAATGGTTTGCTAGATATGGGGTGGGGTAATTTATGTGGGGAAAAGAGACTAACTGAATGGTGGCCAAGGACTGATGCAACTACAGAGCTGGATTACAGTAGGACATCATGTGACTGCATAGCTGGCAGGAAAACACAAGCACTCAGGATCAGCTGCAACCCATATGGCCAACTGCTAATTCTCCTTTGCTTTATTGTAGTGGTATTTCTGCATCATTATCTCTATAAAATTCACTACTCTTATTATGCATCTGACATAACAACACATATGAAAACCTTTTTTAAGGAAAGAAATGGCGAGTAATTCTTTTCCAAGTAAACTCCCACTCATTCTTGTAATCCCTGCCCTTTACTTATAAACAGCCTCCCCTCCATTAAAAGTTTTCCCATAATGCAGTGTGGCGGTTTGAATAGGTATGGCCCCCATATACTAATGTGTTTGAATGCTTGGCCCATAAGGAATGGCACTATTAGGAGGTGTGAGCTTGCTGAAGTAGGGTGCCAGTGTGGAGGTGTGCTTGGATGTTTCCTATATGTTTAACCTACGCCCATTGTCACAGTTGCTTCTACTGTCTGTCAATCAAGAACTCTCAGATCCTTTTCCAGCACCATGTCTGCCTTCACAATACCATGACCTGCCATGATGATAATGGGCTAAACCTCTGAAATTGCAAGCAAACTCAAACTAAATGTTTCCCTTTGTAAGAGCTGCATAGTCATGGTGTCTCTTAATGGTGATAGAAACTCAACTAAGATAGACAGCTATCTGTTGGAAGACATTGTTGGCAGGTTAGAGGTTGCAGCCTCCCCATGGCCTAGCAGTGTATCTCATTAGCTTGGCAGCATAAACTCCCTTCTCCAGCAAAGCTTCCTGCTCTCTACCAAGTTTTATCTAGAAAGTGTCCCTGGGCCAGGAGGACTGACTTTATTTAAAATCTGTGTCTAAACCAGATGCCTGATTCGTCTTTAGCTTGACCCTTGGCACAGATCACTGCTGAGAAGACTTGTGCTAGGGGCTATGCTACAGGACTCTACTACATACTTAGCCTTGTGATAGGAGCAGCCACTGAATGTAAATTAGGCCTTGTCTCCAGGTGCTCTGATCCTATATATTCCTTATAGGCTGGAATAAATTTAAGATGATTCACTGAAATCTGTCTCCCAGAGAACTGTCTCCCTTCATGCTCATGGGCCACCAAAGCTTTCTGTCACCCCTTCTGCTTCTTTCCCCTCTTGACCTGATGACCAATAGGCCCAGAGGCCCACACTATCCAAAGTCACAATCACATGACTGGAACTCTTGAGAAGCATACATTCTCTCTTGAATATGTCCTTTCACCATGCAATAAACTGCTTCACAATACAGTATCTTCCAAAGACAACAACCCTCAGCCTTTACCAGAGGAGACACAGAAAGTAGCGGTAAAATTAGTGAAAATAGCTATGATATTAACAGTTCTTTCAAGCAAAAATAAAATCCAAAAGATACAACTTAAAAGCTAGAGAAATGATTAATTTGGAGGTATTGGAGATTGTAACATCAATAGACTTTAAACATTGTTCTAGAAAGGTTTGCAACTGAAGGAGTTAACTGTCCAAAGGTAATGTCCACTGGTCAAGCCAATTTAAAGCCAAAGAATACATCTGGGCAAAGGGCTTTCTTTTATCAATAACTCTGTCAATAAAACAGCAAATGGAACACAAGAAAATCGAGTATATCCATAACATCAGGGCAGCAAGACAACTTGCCCAGAGCACTGAGGAGACTGGGTGTTGAACTATTTGCCCTTGTTTTTTTCTTTTTTAAAAAAAATAGGAAAGGAGAGAAAAGTCATTAAAGTATAAAGCCAAATACTGAGAATTTGGAAGCAATGCAAGTTTCAGAATTTTCCTTCTAAGACAAAAAGACAAAGGCTGGAAACTCTTCTACTAAACCTGCTATTGCCATGACATTCCAAGTGACATAACTTTATTGTTCTTTTAAATTATTAGCCCATTGTTTTATGAGACAGTATAGCTTAAGGGCTAAAAGCATGTGCCTTAGAGTCAAACTAAATCCTATTTCTGTCACTGATGAGTCATGTAGTCTGAACCAGGTTACTTTTTCCTGTCTAAGACACAGGCTTGTCATTTACAAAACTGTAATGACAGTAAGATGGCTACAGGACAGGATTTAGAGCCCAATATTCTGGATTCAAATCCTCTGTTCTATCACATAGCAGTAGTGTGACCTTGAGCAAATGAAACCGTTCTGGCAGGAACGAAAATATTTTAAAGGCAGACATGTGTGTTTCCTTTTTTGGCCATCAGACTATTGAACAATCATCTTCAAGAATTTAGAATTTCCTCAGTAATCTCATGATAGGAGAGGAAAAAGGCTGAAGCTTGGCACTAGTCAAAGGTGAACTTTATCTTCCAGGAAGAGATTTCACACCATTCTGGCAACTTTCTTCAACACTTTGCTGGACAGACTAAAGTAGAGACAGTGATGTGTCAGTAATGAGTAGAACTACACTTCAACAAGGACTGCTTTGTTATACATACTTCTTGGCTTCCATGTAAAACTTACCTTATATTATGACCCATAAGAGGTAACCGAGGGAGATAACTAAGCATTATGTAGTCATTAATTTCTCTTCCCAGTGGTACCACATTGAAGAAATCTCCTTTCCAGTATTATTTGTCTGTTTAATTAGCCTGTTCAGAATGGGTAACCAAGCTTAGCTTATTAGAACTGTCAAGACACAGGTTCTGATCCTAGCAACTCTAGTAACACAAATTTCCTAACTTGCCTGCAGTTCAATTAAATAGAGGTAATAGTTGTTGTGACTTCATGAAATCAGAATGAAATCATAGAACACACGTGCTGCATGTGGTTAAGGTCCAATGATCTCATCATCAACAAGTACCTCAGAGGTTGTTATAAAGATGAAATGTGATCATGAGTGGTAATCTGTGAGCTCCATACATTAATTGCTGGCTAATAAGAGCTTAAAAATGCTGGTAGGGAGAAAAAATATTTCCTGTTTTGCTTTCTATATATGGGGACATATGAATTAAACTAGCAACAGATACATTAACAAGTAAAAATAGCACATTTTAATCAATATTTATTTGTGTGCTATTTCATAGAAATAGAAATGTTCAAAGAAATGGAACTGGAAGAAATGTTTATTTGAGGGCACTTATATATCATTTTAACAATAACAATAAAAAAGGAGGCTTGGGTTTGGGTTTTAAGGGATAATAAATTCTGAAGAAGTGGCTAGGAAATAAATGGGAGCCTAATGGATGATAAGAGTAATTTTCGTAATGCTTGTAAGGTTTGTTTATACAAACTCATCTCAACAATTTTCCATCTCCAGCAATGAGTGGCTTTTTGCTTCTTGGAATAAGAGAGAAACATATTCACAAAGAGGTTATGTCCTGCTTTTAGGTAGGTAAGGAGTAGTCAGACAATACTTACTATATTCATTGGGACTCAATTACTTTATTTCCGAATGAATGTTTCTTCTTGCTTTTTATCTTCTCAAAGGAAAGAATTCAGATGAAAGATGGTTTGAGCAAAGAATGATTTAGCAAAGTGAAGCAAGGAAATAGTCCACCCCAGAAAGCCTGTGGCAGGCTAATCAAAGGGGAGGAAGCAGTAGGAGATCTGGGGCGTGCTGTTTGTAACAAAGTGAGTGTATTTATGAGGTGAGTGTCCTAATTATGGGGGTAAAGTGGTCCTTTTCTCATCCCAAATCAAGGCTGTTAATCTCAGCAACTGCTTGAGTTAAGATGATGGGAAAGTCAGCCTCGTGGCTGTGGTGGCAGGCAACAACATGGCAGACCAAGTGTTAGAAAAAATGCTTAGGGCACAGAGAAAAAGAAGAGAAGGAAAGTTACACTTTGTAGACTCATGACGCATGGCTGAGACTCCATAAGAGACTGGACTGGGAGTGGGGAATCTGAGGACAAAAAGTCCATATCTCATCCAAGGATAATGATTCTGTCTACCTCTACCTTCCTAGGAGCTGTCTCTTAAACTGGACACTAAACTGCCAAACTCTTAAGGGAAGAGACAATGGCATGTCTTCTCCTAGAGGCAGGCTCCATTTTACTCTGTTAACTATAATACAAATAAACAGTATTACTGATAAAGAGACAACAATTCCATGATAGATTGATGAGAAAAGTTCGGAGATAACAATAGATATTTCCAAAGACAGTTAAAAATAGTAAATTTAAGTGTTATAGGCACAACTTAAAGCAACTTCTGCTCACCAATGAGATTTGTGTGACGCTCTTTTAAATGTCTACGCCACCCAAAACTTCTGCACAATTTTTCCTTTGTATACATGCAAAATTTGCTATTTTTATATCTTTTATTTTTACGTTTACTTAAATTGTTTTTACTTATTTATTTGAATAAGAGAGTTTATCTCATTACAGTAACTGGAAACCAGTAGCACTTGCCATAAATAGAAGACAAATGTAAAAATGAACAAAAGTGTAAAGAAAGCAAAGCAATGCTCTCAAAATCAAGTTAAACAGCCTGTGGCCTTGAAGCCTGCTTTTTCTCTCTTAAAAAGTTTTCATAGGATGTGTTTAAGAAATGATGATGATAAACTTGCAGCAAAGAACTGCAAGAGAATTCAGAAAACAAAGGGTGTTCAGTATGTGATTCTGTGTAAGTAATGTCTAATCATCTGTCTGGCCTCTGTGTGCAACTGTGTTCAGCAGGCAAGCTTACCAGCAAGCTTCTAGGAATTCTCTACTTCTCATCTTGCCATGGGAACACTGAGGTTACAGACACAAGCTGCCAAATCCAGTGGGTTCATGGGATCTGAACTCAAGTTCTCTGTTATCTTTATAGCCTGTTCCAGGGCTCTAAACATGCCCACCTAATTTTTCATGTCCTATTTTCGAGATCTATTGACCAGCTCCCCCTGGAGAGAATCCTTTGCCTAACAGTGACTAATGTCTGTAACCTTAACATCCAAAAGATTGAATCATGAGGACTGCTTGTGAGATCAAATCCAGCCTGGGCTACACAGCAAGTTCTAGTCTTAAAAAGAAAGTGGGAGAGGTAATTGATAAAAGTCACTACTTAATATAAGGATACAAGCCCAGAAAACTATTTTTCTTCCTTCCTTCCTTCCTTCCTTCCTTCCTTCCTTCCTTCCTTCCTTCCTTCCTTCCTTCCTTTTTTCTTTCTTCTTTCCTTTTGTACTCCATTTTTTGCAAACAACACCAGTTGATTTTGATGTAGAAAACAATTTAAGAACTAGACCTATATTGTAGCAAGTGCTGAAGAAAATGGCGCTCACCTTGTAACAGCTCTTTACATACAGAAAAGTTGAAAGAGTGGGGAAATTCCCACTAAAAGAAGTAATATACTCCAGGCCAAAAACAAGGGATACAGCATTGCATTTAGCTGCATCATTTAAATTCATAATGAAATGAAGAGGAAAGGGCATGGGATGAAAATGAGGAGGAGAGGCTTCCAGCAAAAACTGGAAAGAAAGCTCAAGGAAGAAGGGGATTGATTTACAAGAAAAGATGAAAAGAATTTAAAATGTGACTTTGTTAACTAATCACTAAGCAGGGGTGTGATGACAGTTTACAAATGTTTTAGTCCTATACTAAAAAGAGGAGGAGGCATTTGTTAAGTGGAAACAAGAAGAGATAATTAGACATTAAGCAGATTTAATTGATCAAATTCTCATCCCACAGAACTCAACCTAAGCATTCCTGCTCTGCAGTGTATCTGGTTTATAACTTCTGCCCAAAATGATATGCTCTACTGAGCTTCCCCCTAAAGGAAAGGAACACAGGGCTCTCACATTTCTCCCCTGACTTCACCACACACTTCTTGACCCCTAGATGTGGTTCTTCCTCTTCTACTCCCCTTCCATCCATTGTGGGTCTCTCCACTCCCACAGTGCAGAGGCTGCAGATGAAGGAGCATATTAGAAGGGTCTATACTCGATCTTAAGGGACCTTCTTCAACCAGAGAGCTGAAAAATTAGGTGGCAGCTGGACCAGTCACTAACAAAGCTGATGAATTTTGAAATCTCTTGTTCTCTCCCTCTCTTCCTCTCTCTCATTCATGCTTGCTTCCTCCCTCCCCCTTTCCCTCTCCTCCCTCCTTCCTTTTTCTCTCTCCCTCCCTTCTTTAGTCTCTCTGTATCCTCCCTATGCCTCTCCACCCCACTCTCTTCTCCCTCCCCATCCTCACTCAGTGTATGTGAGCACGTGCATTTGTGTGTGTGTGTGTGTGTGTGTGTGTGTGTGTGTGTGTGTGCATATTTATGGATACTGTTATTCTTTGCAAAGACTAATTTTAATTTTCAACTTCACACAATCTAGAATCACTTGGAAGGGAGTTTCAGTAAAGAATTGTCTGGATTGATTTGACCTGTGGATACGTCTGGGGGTAAGGGTTTGTACTGCATTAATTGCTGTAGACAACTCCAGTCTAAAATTGGGCAGCAGCACAGTCTTCTACATTTGGATCCTCAATTTTACTTAGAGGAGAAAGTGAGCTGAACATAAGCATGCATGAATTCATCTCTATGCTCTTGAGTGTGGGTGACATGGCTAACAGTTTTAAATCTCTTGCCATGAAAGAAACTGGAGCTGTAGGCTAAGGTTGTTTTTTTTTTTTTTTCCACCAAGTTGTTTTTCATCGGGGAATCGTATCACAGCAACAAAACAGAGACTAGGACTTGAGCACTTCTCCATCTGATTTCTTGAGTCACTGTCTCTCACTGAGACTGGAGCTCACCACTTCTTTTTGAACAGCTAGCTGAACAGCATGTCACAGTGATCCTCCTGTCTGGGCCTCCTCTGCAACAGCGTTACAGGCCAGCACCCCATAATGCCTTTCTAATATACAGGGGTTGGGAATCAAACTCAGATCCTCATGTATACATGGCAAACTGTTTATCAGTTGAACCACTCCCTTAAATTTTATCTTTTACAATCTCACCCGCTCTAGATTTCAAGAGATCACTGAATACACAAGTCAAAATGCTTCTGCATTAGGAAATAAGAAATGAATTGACATCTTTCATATACAAAGCAACTTACTGTGTTGCTTCTGGAAGCACTATGAAGAAAGGTGTTTCACTAAGTAAACCAATGATAAAGATAAAATTGTAGCCAGAGGGTACCCCCTACACACTACTAACATCATTAACAGTAAAAGAACTCTATCAATAGCTCTTGATTTGATGCTAAACTGCCACCTCCAAATCTCAAAAGGGACCTTTTGAGAGTGCCTAAGAGATGTTGTAGTGATAGCTGAAACTACCCTCTTCTATTTCCTAACGTAACAGACAACAAGTTTCCAAATGCCTTTCGGAACACACTTTTAAAAGTTTTGTATTACAGCATGCAATCTGTAACTTCAAATCATCACAACTATATAAAGATTTCCAAACAACTCCAAATGGATCATTTGAATATTTTTCTGAACCATCATATGGTTTTCAGTGGCTCACCCGGCCACCATGGACATGTGTGACTGTTGAACACTGTTTAATTAACCAAACCTTTGCCGAGTGAGAGAATTAAGTTATGAAATCTGGTGTAAATGGCCTTTTCTTTCTTTTCTTTTCTTTTTTCTTTTGGAGGCTGCAGCTAGACTCAATGAAGAAGAAATGCAGAGTAGGGGCCTGAAATACACCACTTGATGAATGGCCTGAATCATCAGCTTAAATCATTGCTGGGTTTCTCCCACCACTGTTTTATAAAGTAGCACTGTGCCATACAAGGAATTCCCCATTACCAAAAAAAAAATTCTCTTTATTGTGTTTTAATTGGGCTTAATGTAGACTTATTTGAATGCCTTCTTCGTACAAGAGTGCTTCTGAGGTAGTTAAAGCAAAAGATTAATTAAGTCTGGAAATTACTATGTTGGACCTATACTTTTTCTCTTTGTCAATGATGGCCACCCTCTTCCCTTAGGAATGAAACCCTTCCTTCTGATAAGAAAATCAACTCTGTCCCTGGCTATATGGGTGATCTCCTGACACATAAGGA
Source organism: Arvicola amphibius (assembly GCF_903992535.2). Lineage (NCBI taxonomy): Eukaryota > Metazoa > Chordata > Mammalia > Rodentia > Cricetidae > Arvicola > Arvicola amphibius. The sequence goes on along the minus strand of NC_052065.1, from coordinate 82,944,552 downwards.
CTTATTGTTCCTTATTTATTTATTTATTTATTTATTTTTATTTTTGGAGAATTTGACACATGTATACAATGTATTTTGATCATATTCTTCGGCCACCAACTCTTTTTGGAACTCCCCAACCATGTCCCTCTCCCAACTTCATGTCATCATTTATTTTAACCTACCAAGTCTGATTAGTGCTACACATGACAGAAATATGAGTGATAGCATTTCTCAGAGATCCACCAAAGCATCCCTGAGTCTGTGGTTTTTGTATTCTTGTCTTGCAAATCGAATGTCAGAAAGTCATGGGTGTCTTAGTCATCTATTTCTATGAAAAGACACAGTTGGTTTTGACAGTACTGTAGATTGTTTGCCTCAAGCATGCTACACAAACACTCTAACACTGACCTACTCAGTCATACCCCCCAGAGGTGATTAAGGCAAGATATAAATACAGGAAAACATATACGGACCTTGGAAAGAAAAATTCAGAAAGGAAGGGAGCCCTGTTTCCTGAGATCTGGTCTAGCTTTCACCTGATTAAGGCAAGAAACTTCAGATACCACTGATAAAAGCCAAATTGTCCACTCAAAAAAATATATGATATCCAAAAGACATCATGTCAGTAGATAAAGTGTGCTTACTTAGGGTCAAAATGATATATAATCTTGCATTTTTAGCACTGTTCTGTCAAGACTATGTTTAGGCAATGTTCTTCATAAATGTAACTAGCAACTTTGTGTATAGAAGTCTACCAGTGTTTAAAAGAAAAAGGGTTAGAAGTCCTTAGAAATGTAGCTTAAGAGCCACCAAAATTCTATACTAGCCCTTTACCAAGACATTTTACTGGGACTTTCCCTTGGAAAGCTCACATCTGTACTTGGATATGGTCTATTATTCCCCTGAGTGCCTCTCTTCCCATTAATCCCTATGCTTAATATCTATATTAAAACTGTCCCTTAATAAATCTCTGTGCTGAGTGGTCCTATGTCAATGTGACACGCATACTAGAATTACTTAAAAGTAGGGAACCTCAATTAAGAAGTTGCCTCCACAAGATCTGTCTGTAATAAATTTTCTTAATTAATGATTGATTGGGGAGGGCCCAAGCCATTGGGTATGATACCATCCCTGGGCTGGTGGTCCTAGATTCTGTAAGAAAGCAGGCTGGGCAAGCCATGAGGAGCAAGCCAGTGAGCACTACTCCCCCATGGCCTCTGTAACAGTTCCTGCCTCCAGGATCCTTCCTTGTTTGAATTCCTGTTCTGACTTCCTCCAGTGATGGACTATAATCTGTATAATCTGGAGGTATAAACCAGATAAACCCTTTCTTTCTAAAGTTGCTTTTGGTCATGTTGTTTCATCACAACCATAGTATGTACATTAACTAAGACGATCTTTAACCTGGCTTCATATTGGCTTTTGTTGGAAATTTATAAAAGGTACAGGTGAGTCTTTTCCTTCCTTCTTTTTCTTGTTCCAAGAAAGGAACAAGTAAGGAGAAGTAAATTATGTGTTGACTCCAAGAAGACAAACTCATGCACAGTCAAGCACTCTAGTAAGCTGTAAAGGGACTTAACCAAGCCAAACACGGGCAACTGAGTAGTTCTTTGCTTATTTATACTAACATACAAACACACACACACACACACACACACACACACACACACACCAGGAATTGGGTGATATATTTGTGTTGGGCCATGCAATCACAGTGATAAATGTCCATTACCTTATAGGATTCAAGTGAGGGACTTATACTCTTTTCTTGTTCTGGAATGCCTGAGAAGTTCTTATACCTGGTTTCTATCATTGATTTCAATAAACTCATGTTTATTCAATAAATTCATGGAGTTGTTCTCTTTATACTCCCAGAAAAAAGTCATTTATCAATCTATGCTGCATGAGAGGATTCTGGGTCCAACCAAGTACTTAGTCATTCCTTCTTCAAAATGGGTTCAAAGGCTTCTTGTAAAATGGAGCCTGCAAAAATACAGTTTTACATGCTTTGAAGTAACTCAGTATAGGGCATAACATGATCTTTCAACATTCATGTAGTTCTACATACAATTTCATATGTATAATATCTCATTGGCATCAAAAATCTTCATCCTGTAGTGTGCATTTTTGTATTATAATGAACCATAAGTCACCTTCACTTCACATAAATCACAATTTAAAGATAGGAGTGTCTCTGTGCCTGCATGTCAGTGGCTCCAGACAGTTCTAGTAGACCTTAGCTAGGGTTTTCAACATTTTTCTTTGCCAACAGGTTTTTTTTTCTCATCATATGATAAATTTTCAGCCATTGTATAAAGCCTCTATGTTGCAGGTTTGTTGCTGCTGCCTGTTATGTGATCCTCATTTCCAGGGGGTTATGGGGTGAGAAGATGCAGAAGCAACAACTCAGACTCTAGGAGATTCCAATACAGAAGCTTTTTATTATGGCAGGGTTGAGGGTTTATATGGGGTTAAGGAAATTAACCTGCCACAGTAACGTTTTGGGTTGGTCCTTTTGGACTGGCTGTCACTATTTGCATGTTGTGATTAGCTAGGAGTGCGCATCCTTAGTTACCATGCTTTTGGTCCACTGACAGGTTGTTTTGGTCATTTTTGCTTACTCATTGTGAGTTTGCATGTGCTTGCTTGTGCTTGTGCTATTGCCCTTCCTCATCTCATCCTTTTTATCTTATTGTTATTGGGTGAACTAATGGGAGTTGTAGATTTTTATAAACCCAACTTGAGGACCCCACCCACCCAGCATTTTTGGCTGTGCCTGTCTTAGGTTGGCTTGCCGGACAGGATCGTACCCATCATTGACTACTAGTCCTTGAAGGGTTGGATCTCTGGAAGGTCCCAAGAAGTCAGAAGCAAGGGAAGACTTTTAGGAGAAGTAGGACTTATAAATGGCCTCCTGTATTTGCATTATCCAAGCATGGACCACATCCTTTGGAGCTTTTGGTCCAGTGTGTTCCCTAACCATTAACAACTGGAGTGTTGCCTTGTTCACCTGTTGTTTTCAGGATCTTAGTTGTAGAAGACACTTAAGCAGAAATATTAGAGCCACCACCACCCCTCCCAAAAGGTACCATACAACAAGTTCAGAGGGGTCTAGCAAGGATTTTATGTGATCCCATACTTGGCCAAAGAATGTAGTAGATAGGTCCAATGGATGGACCTGTGTTAAGTTCCATAGGTTCTGATTACATATTTACAGCTAGGCAAGGGTAACCCAGGTAAAAGCTTGTGTGAATTTTTAGGGGACAAACAAAATAGCTGATGAAGGAGCCTAGCCTGTTCTAGCAAAAGCAAGAACACTGTCATCACCCAAAATTAGTTTTCTTGGCATCTGTAAAGCCTATAGCCACCTGGGGTGTGGCATTTTTTTGATGGTGTGGCATAACTTTTTATCTTTAATTTTAAAAGTGGGAGGGCAGAAAGTCTTCTGTCCTGAGGGAAATGATTATCCAGTGTGCCCATACTGGACCTAGCAATCACTTTAAAACAGACTTCCTCTCTAAGTGGTTTGTTGCTTTTTCTGGCTTTGTTTATGACAATGTCTCTGCACTCTATATCTATAACTTTAACTCCTGGGTCAGGGAGTACACCAAGTACCATGAGTGGGTGCTGACTGGCATGAAGGGCAGCAAATGATTAATTTTCATAAGCTTTTTTGGGAACCTGACCGAGCACATAGAGCATGAGCAACAGAAACTCCTGATGCCACCTTGATTCTGGAAGAGGACTTAAAGGTGTTCCACAGAGTTCTCAAGTTAACTCACAGAGACACCAAAATCTTTATTAAGGTTGGTTCTACTGCTGTTCAAGTAACGTGAACAAAGAGAAAAAAAGTATTTGGGCAATCTGTCTTTTTAAGTGACATCTACTGTTACTGAAATCAAAGAGATCTGCCTAGTGGATGAGAACCAGTTCACCTTAGCCATTACAAACCAAGGCATACCACTTACCTTCGTGTACCAGGAGTGTGAAATCATTGTCCAGTCTATTATTCGTATCAGTACCTTGTGAGAGCTTCTACAGTCTCATGCCCAATGATAGCCCTCTTGGCATTAGGGCATTTGGACTTTGGATGAGCCCCTGGACAATCCCTACATGAGTTGCCAGACTGTCCACATCCCCAGCAAGTATGGTCTGGCAGGGTGGAATTATCATCCTTGTCAAGTTTGCCATTGACCAAGGCATTGACGGAAGCTGCAAGGGTGGAAATGAGCTCATTCTGTGTGTCAATATCACAGACAGCCAAGACCCACTTATGAATATTTTCATTTCTAACAGGTGTAAAGATGACATTACAGGTGATGGTGTTGAGCCCCTCCCAGGTTAGCTGTTTAATAAGGATATCCTTGTTAAGGCCAGATGGGACATGCTTTTCAACAGCATTGGTGATATGGGTCAAAATTTCAAGAAATGATTCCGCAGCTTGCTAGACAAAATTGCAGAAATAGCCTACACTGTCCTGGGGCATACAAAGTTTGAGGGCCTTAAAGGTCCTGTCAGACACTTGTTGGAAATTGGCATATAGGCCAGTCATGGATTTTGAGACAGGATCAGTGTATTGCCCATAGTCAGTAAGCATATGAACGGTAATATTAAGTCCACATTTGAAATGTGCATGGGCTTGGGTTTCTGCTGCATCATCATAAGCAGAGTGCCATTGGGGAAAAACTGAGGGGTTAGGGACTGCCTTCAACATGGAGTACCAATTGTAGTTGGTTTGAAGCTGTATGGCCCATTGTCTGAGTACTTGCTGAAAATAAGGAGAATTGGGGTGGCATCAGTCACCCTCACACACCCCTGCATGGCTCCCAGCCTGATACCAACCCTGCTGCCACTGTGACGGCACATAGCTGACAAAGACAACATCACTGGAGCCTTGAGTCCACAGGGATGGGATGCACCTGGAAGTGCTCAAGCACATCAAAAATGGACTGGAACCACAGATGTTGGACCCAGAACTGACCCTCCTCATTCAGTAACAAACGCAGGTGCCTGGCCTTGCTCTGGAAGTTAAGTGAGGACATATTCACCATGTCTTTTCTCACTATGACATACCAGGAAGACACCATGGGAGCCGGTGCCTCCTTCCAGCACTAACTGGGCAGCCTTGAGTTGAGAGAACATGCCATGGAACCAAGGATATTCTGAGAGGGTCTGATCCCCCTCAGAGTCCTCTGACTTTTCCTGGAACAGGAATGACCCTGTGGCTGCTTCTTGAGTAACCCCTGGAGGGTAGGGGCTTGAGAGAGGATGAACTGTTCCTGTTGGGTGCTCTCCTCAATGGGAATATGAGGGTGCAATTCCAGAGGAATCAGTTCCATTGACTCAAAGTGGAAGGCAATAATGGAGGCAGAACTAGGGGAGAAGACTGCTGACTGCCGGTCAGAAAGGCCCTCCTAAGTCCCTTGTGACAGGCCATCCTTACTCATGCTGGGTCCCAGTAGCAGATCCTGGCTGGGCAGATTCTCTGAATGATTCAAGCAGGGCAACTCCAGGCTGCCTTTGTGACGAAGAAGGTCCAGGGGAAGGGTCATGGGACAGGGACTGATAGCAGGGCAGAGTCCTGGGCTTAGGCTCTCTCGGATATCAGATAACCAGGCCTTCACATGAAGTGCATCAGGGGATGGGGCACCATTCACGATGGGCCCCAGGAGGAGCCTGTGAGGAGGGATAGCAAAGACGAAAGCAAGCAAAAGACACTGGGTGGGTGGCAACAACTGCATCTCGGTCCCCACGCTCAGCTCGGGGGTAAAGCTAGTAAATGTAGTGGCCATCTGAGAAGAATGTTCTGATCTTGGAAGGGAAAAGGATTCAACCACAGTCGAACAGCCAAAAGCTTTCCGTGAATTAAGAGACTGGCCACTGCCCATATAGCTCTTAACTGGTGTTTGTTTAGTTGAGAGGAGAAACTAGGAGAGAAAGTCCCACAGTCCACACTCAGAAGAGCCGAAGAGTTGTCGGGACTCTCTGTAAGGCAAGAGAACCTTCAGAAAATCCTGGAGAGTGGCCCTGGGCAAAAGTCACCAGTTGCTCTCGGACCTTGCGTTCCAAGTGTGCTGTTTATAGTGAGGGACTTTTGCGGTTTGTTAGGCCATGTCTGTATGCTCACACGGTGTCTCTGGGTGAAAAGGACCTGTTAGAGGGTCCTTTGTTGGTTCCACCAACTGGGTGGTCAGCCCTTATGTGGAGGTACCAGGATGAACCGAGTCACAATGGAGAGTTCCTAACCAGGAAGCCAAACAGGGGAAAGAAAAGAAAAGATAGGGATAGGAAAGAAAGCCCCAACTCACCAAGAGCTTAGAAAACCAAAACAAGTGTTAACTCACGGAAACAGCTGAAGGGGACAAACTCCAGATGACAGTGAAGAGTCTGGATGGGGACAGCAGCCAGGGCAACAAACAAGAAAGAAAAATGCTCAAATGAAAACATGGAGGACCCAAAAAGAGAGCAAAAGAAGGTCCATCCATGTCGGGCACCAGTTTTAGTTGTTGCGGGTTTGCTGCTGCTGCCTGTTGTGTGATCCTCATTTTCAGGGGGACAAGGGGTGAGAAGGTGGGAGGCAGACTCCAAGAGATTACAGTATAGAAGCTCTTTATTCTGAGAAGGTCAAGGGTTTGTATGGGGTTAGGGAAGTTAAGCTGCCACAGGAACGTTTTTGGTTGGTCCTTCTAAAACTGGCGGTCACTGTTTGCATGTTGTGATTTACTAGGAGTGCACATCATTAGTTACCATACTTTTGGTCCACTGACAGGCTGTTTTGGCCAGTTTTGCTTAATCATTGTGAGTTTGCATGTGCTTGCTTGTGTTTGTGCTACTGCTCTGTTTCACCTCTAGAACTCACTCTCTAACTCATTCTTCTGCCACATGATTCTTATTTCTGTGATACCAATAATATTCCATATTATCTAACTGCCAATAGCCATAGGACTTCTGAAGTTGTTATACACAAATCTGGGTTTAAAAAACATGCATTTTTAAAGATACTTTTAATTTAAAAAATGATAAAAAAATTAAAATTGACTCACCTTTTTGGCTAACAAGGTAACTTAAAAGATGATGAAATTGTAGAATTTCTATCTTCATTCTGTATGTGCTTTAGCTAAAGGCACAGAGATAAATCAAAGTCATTAACCTTTCTTCTTGGGTCACCTTGAATTCCAGAAAGAGCCAAACATAGCAGGACAAATGCTGTGCTAGTTAGTTTCTGTCAACTTGACACAAACTAGAGTCACCTGTGAAGAGGGATTAAGGAATTGCTTCTAGCAGATTGGTCCTTGGGCAAATTTGTGAGGCATTATCTTGATTGATGACTGATGGAGGCACACTATAGGCAGTGCCACCAGTAGGCTGGTGGTTCTGGGCAGTGTAAGAAAGCTGGCTGAATATGAGCATGGGAAACAAGCCTGTAAGCAGCTTTCTTCCACAGTCCCTGCCTCTGTTCCTTTAATGATGGACTGTGATCTGGACAAGTCAGCCAAATCAACCATTTCCTCCCTGTCTTAATTACTTTTCTATTGCTGTGACAAAATACCATGACCAAGGCAGTGCATTTAAAAAATACTTGGTTGGGATTGTGGTTTCAGAGGGTTAGTGTATGATGGCAGAGTGAAGCCATTGAGGAAGAGGGCTAGAGCAGAAGCTCTTCTGCTCTTTAGGGCACAAGTTATATGTATGTACATTCTGAAATTACATACAAAATTATAAAACTTGATGCAAAAGTTTGGATTACCAAATTCTCTTTAAAAACTAGGGTTTTGGACACCTGGGAACCCCAGCTAGTTCCTTGGGCAGCTGAGGAGAGGGTGTCAGAAATGTCCAGATCCTATTGCCATACTCATTAATATCTTGCATATCACCATAGAACCTTCACCTGGCATTGCATGGAGAAAATGACAGAGCCCCACATAGAAGCACCGGATTGAGCTCCCAAGGTCCTGATGAGGAGCAAAAGGAGGGAGATCATGAGCAAGGAAGTCAGGACCGTGAGGAGTGCGTGTACCCATTGAGACGGTGGGACAGATCTAACAGGAGACCGCCAAGTCCAGTTGGAATGGGACTGATGGAACAGGGGACCAAACCGGACTCTCTGAATGTGGCTGACAGTGGAGGAGGACTGAGAAACCAAGGACAATGGCAATGAACATGAACTCTACAGCATGGACGGGCTCACTGTGAGCCTTGTCAGTTTGGTTGCTCACCTTCCTGGACTTAGGGAGAGCTGGGAGGACCTTGGACTTAACATAGTGAAGGGAACCCTGATGGCTCTTTGTCTTGGAGAGGGGCGGAGTGGGGGTATGGGTGGAAGGGAGGGGAGGGAAGGGGGAGGAGGAGGGGAGGAGATGGAAATTTTTAATAAAAAAAATGAGAAAAAAAAACTAGGGTCTTAGGGTTTCTATTGCTGTAAGGCAACACTATGACCACTACACCTCTTATAAAGGAAAACATTTAATTTGGGCTAGCTTGTAGTTTCAGAGGTTTATTCCATTGTTATCACAGCAGGAAGCATGGTGGCATGCAGGCAGATGTTGATACTGGAGAAGTAGCTACATCTGGATCCACAGGCAGCAGGAAGAAAACTGAAACACAAGGCCTGGCTTGAGCATGTGAGATCTCACAGCCTGCTCCCAGTGTCACACTTCCTCCAGCAAGACCACATATAACCCAACAAGGCCACACCTCCTAATAGTGGCACTATGAACAAGGATTCCAACACATGAGTCTATGGGAGCCATTCTATTCTAATCTCCATATTTAGACTAGAACAACTACTGTAACTGTTAGTTTCAATCTTCAGCTTTATAAGATCTAAAATTACCTGGGAAATGAGCCTGTGGTGGCTTAAATAAGAATGGTCTCCATAGGCTCATATATCAGAATGTTTGTTCCCTTGTTAGTGGACCATTTCAGAAAATTATGATGTACAGACTTCTTGGTGGGAGTGTGTCACTAGGGGTAGTAAGCTTTAATATTTCAGAAACCTAAGCCAGAGCCAGCCTCTCTCTACATGTACCTGTGGATCAGGACATAAACTCTCAGTTACTGAGAACTCTCAGCACTATCCCTGCCTTCCACCATGCTCCCCATCATGATGATCACTGACTAACCTTCTGAAACTGTAAGCAAGCCCCAGATTAATTGTTTCCTTTATAAGAGATGTCTAGGTCATGGTGTCTCTTTGCAGTAATAGAAACCCTAACTGAGACAGAAGTTAGTGCCACAGTCTGGAGTATTGCTGTGACAGGCCTGATCATGCTTTTGGAGGAATATGGACTTTGGGAGTTTGGACTAGAAAAATGTATGAACCTTGTAAATGGAGATTAATGGGCCATCTTAGCTGGAGCATGGGAGACAGTAGTATTAAAAGCAATGTGATCTGCGGAGACCTAGCCCAAAAGGTTTCAGAGGGGAAGACTGTTAGAGGTCATTCTTGTAATATTTTCCAAAGAATGTGGCTGCTTTTTACACTTGTCTAAATAAGAAAAAAAAAAGACTGCCAGAGGCTAAATTGAGGGCCTTTAGAATAATATCATTTGTTGATGAAATTTCAAGCCAATCTAGTATTGATGATGTCATTGTTGTTGGTGCCAACTTTGGGCAGGTAGCTCTGGGTGCTATAAGAAATCAAGATGAGTGCATTATGAGGTACCATCCAGTAAGGACTCCTCCATGGCCTCCACTTCAGTCCCTGCTTCCAGATTTCTGTCTTTAGTTTCTGCCTGACTTCCTTGATGGTGGGGAACAAGCCAGTAAATGACATTCCTCCATAGATTCTGTATCAGCACCTGCCTCCAGGTTCCTACCTTCTTTGAGTCCTTGTCCTGACTTCCTTCAGTGATGTACTGTGATGTAGAACTATAAGCTGAAATAAACCCTTTCATCCCCGAGTTGCCTTTGGCCATGGTATTTATACAGAAATAGAAGCCTTAACTGAAACACCTCCCCTCCATGTGTCTTCTTGTTGGGCACATGTTTGACCTTGATGACAACTTAAAGGGACAGACAGGACTTTTCCTTTCCTCCTCCACTCTCCTCGTTGGAGGAAGTACTGAGGTTTTACAGCTTGCCTGTTCTATAATTTTTCTTTTAAACTCTAATAAATCATCCTTGAGCTTCCATTTGACTCCTTTTTTAAATTCTTTGATTAATGAGGCCAAGAACCTAAAAGGTTCTCCTCCAGCCATTCTTCACACGAGGGTAGTTAAAGCGTAAGCTTCATTATCTCTGTGGTAGATGTCCCGCTGCACAGAACTATCATTTGTGTCTAGGATGCAAGGAATAATAAATATACATTAACTGCCTACAATTTTTTATTTATGTTTGTACATGGTTAAAAACTGAGTGTTTGCAGATTTGTTCCTCCAGACAGCTCTAAGTAAGACTACTATACTATCTCAAAGGGTTTAGAGTTTGACTCTTAAAGAAACAATACATGTTCCCAGTGAGAAACTTCTCAACACACTCAGAGATGAACAAAGGAAAAGCTCTTTAATAGCACTTATCTGGCTCTGGCTAATGTTCCAAGAGGAGCCGGCCTCGGATAAAAGATTTTATTAACTTACATACACCCTTAGCTTTCTGTATTCCACATACAATGTCATCCTTCATTTTCTTTCATGTTCCAGCCCCTGGTTACACTTTGAACAGTTTAAACAGACAGGAGACTACAGCTCTTGCCACTTTGACAGATTATAGATTTACACAGGAAAAATATTGACAGAATTATTTAAGTCACCAGTGTTGTTATTTTTGAATAGTTCTTACGTAAGTTCATTTTATCCACTTAGCAAAATTATACTTCTGATAAGAGCATAGAGGACTTCATGGCAAACCAATACTTAATGGTGTGTATGACCCTATACTTTCCCTTTAAGAGTCCCCTTAGAGACATGTTCTTTGACATGGGATGGGCCTAATAGCTAGTTTATAAGTCAGGGTTGTCTCTTTTTATTATAGGAGAGGAGCCCTATTGGAGATCAATCATGGCAAATAAAGATTAGAAGAAACTTTTTCAGCAATCTTAAATTTTAATTGTGGCTCAGAATTTTCTTTCTCGCAGTTTCTAACAAATCTAGTTAGTCATATTGGGAGCTGTATTCCTTTAGCCAAATTTTATTACTTCAAGTTTCTCCTGAATTGTGACTACATAGAGGGCACATTCCTATGACTATCTCCACTTCTGATACCAACTACAATTTCAAGTGGTTCATCAAACCATCATCACTGTGGATGAGCTACAATAAGGGCACATGGAGCTCAGTAACAGCTATTATAGTCGTACATACAGTTCATCAAAAGAGAATTGTACAGATCTAAAGGGACGTGAAGGCTCTATTATGGAAGTATTCCAAGCAAACATCTCGTATCTCAAGACATAGGACCCCCCAAAAACAGATTATGATAATATGCCCAGGGTATAGTCAACCAATGAAAGTTACCTTTGGTTAAGGATCCAGAGTTTTGATGGGAAGTTCATTTTGTACATATAACCTATTGATTAATTCCCATTGTAGATAAACTCAGTTTCTAGAAATATCCCTCTCTTCCTAGAGATTAGGCTGATCCATATTCTAATATGTCCATGGAGGGGGCTATTTCATTAGTTTTAACTATCAGGTGTTGTCCCAGAGATCCACCATGAAAAGCAGTCACTCCTGTTGTGTAACTATTTCTTAACTGAAACATTTCTTCCTGAAAGGTAGCTAGGAGGTTCAAAAGGTATAGAAATCTCTGGAAATGTTTGTGAATAACGAGTCTCTCACTGAACTTATAAAAGCAATATACAGTTTCTAAGATGTCTTGGTTAGGTTTACTATGGCTGTGATGAAACACCATGACCAAAGTAACCTGGAGAAGAAAGGGCTTGTTTGCAGTTCAAGGCGAGTCATATCTGCCTTGTGAGACTCTCTTTCAAAAGTAACCAAACAAAAATAACCTGTCTAAAGATTGTGTATAAGTGTGTGTGTGCATGTGCACATGCACAAAGAAGCATGTGAGGATGTGGGTGAATATGAATAACTAATATACTCTGTATTTTTTACTATACCTCTGATTTTGCTTTATAGCAAAATTATTCATGTATTTTTTAGGTCACCATGGTTGTCCAACTCTGTTTTTCTTGTACGCTTATAAAGTCTTCATTTTTTTTATCATAGTTGCCAGGTTGGAGGAGTGGAGATTTTTTCAATACATTTAGGCCATCTTTACAAACAGTGACAATTTATAACTGTGACAAATGTCAAAACTGACTGAATTGCTTTTATTTTTATATTAAGTACTACAAATAACAGCAACACATTAAAAATAAATTTACACAAAGAAATGAATTGATTCACTGTGTAACTAGGAGATCTTGCCAACTGTACTTTACTAACATATCAGGATTAAGATGGTCAGAAAATATGATCAGGACTCAGTTTCCCCAAATTACTAGGAAATGCTTCTCTCTGGGGAAGGAAAGAGACATAGATGGTCATCTGAAGCTTTATTAGTTGACAGTCTCACAATTTAGCAGGATATAGAAGAAAATATCCAGTGCTAATAGCCCCAGCAAAACTTCCACGGTGACCACATCCTCAAGTCTCATGCAATGTCTGACCTAACCACCTTGATTTTCATCTACCTTGCCCACTGAGAAGAAGATTCCCCAGTCTAAAAATCTGAAAATGGTGTTAAATGGTAGTTACTCAAAGGAAAATGAGGATTTTTTTTTTAATTAAAAGGATAAAAGAGGCTAGAGAAATGACTCAGCAGTTCAGAGCACTTGCTGCTTTTACAGAAGACAGGGTATGATTCTCAGCACACATATAACAGCTCCCCACCATCCACCTGTAAGTCCAGCTTGAGAGAATCTGACACCCTCTTCTGGACTCTGTGGGTAATACATATGTATGTACATGCACACATAAACATACATTCAGGCCAAACACTAATATACCTTATATTAGCCAGAGTTCCTCTAAAGCAGTGGTTCTCAACCTGTAGGTCGCAATTGACTTGGGGATCAAATGACCCTTTCACCGGGGTTGCCTAAGACCATTAGAAAACACAAATATTTACATTACAGTTTATAACAGCAGCACAATTACAGTTTCGAAGAAGTAACGAAATAATTGTGTCATTGGGCATCACCACAACATGAGGTCAGTGCATGAGGGTGAATATCTCAGCATTCTCAGTCTGGTACTGAACTCTGGGACTATTCCTAGAGAGCTTCTGGTCGTCATTCTGTGCAGGAATCCTGAAGATGGTGGTTGTAATATCAGTAAAGGAATGTCTCAGTAACAGGGTAGATGAATTTTCCAGCAAGAGTGAGGGAAGGCAAGCATAAAGCAAAATTTTCTTCTTCCATGTTCTTTTAGGTGAGCTGCCATCAGAAAGTGTGGGTGACCTTAGATGTAAGATGAATCTTTCTGCTTTGAATAATCTAAGAAAATCAGTCAGAGGAGTGGCCTGCTACTTGGGTTTCCAAATGGGGTCAAGTTGACAACCAAGACTGGCCATTATAAACATTTAATTTAATTTAGTTTTAAAACTAAAAAAATAATGAAGGAATTCTGGGCACAAAAACAAAAATACCCTATTAGCAACCCCATTATCAGATGGTCATCTAAACATAGTGTTTCAGTATAAATTTATTCTCATACTTTAGCCAATTTTCTTGGCTATAATGTACATATAATATAATGAAGTAATTTTAAGTATACAACTTTATGAATATTTATGTCTATGCTTCTGTGAAACCACTAATATAGTCACTATATAAAATATTTTCATTATACCAAAAGTTCCCTCTTATAGGTCATTAGCACTTCCACCCCCAAACCCGACAACATTTGACATGTTTTCTGCAAATATAGATTGGTTTGTATTTTCTAGATTTTCAAATAAGTGAAAGAATAAATATATATTTTTGTTGATTCAAGAATACAGATTTAGGTCAGGCAGTGATAGTGTACACCTTTAATCATAGCACTCAGGAGACAGAGACAGATCTCTGTGAGTTCTAGGCCAGCCTGGTCTACAAAGCAAGTTCCAGGACAACCAGGACTGTTACACAGAGAAACCCTGTCTTGAAAAACAAAACAAGAAAAGGAAAGGAAAGGGAAGGGAAGGGAAGGGAAGGGAAGGGAAGGGAAGGGAAGGGAAGGGAAGGGAAGGGAAGGGAAGGAAAGGAAAGGAAAGGAAAGGAAAGGAAAGGAAAGGAAAGGAAAGGAAAGGAAAGGAAAGGAAAGGAAAGGAAAGGAACAGATCTATCCTTAAAACAGACAAAGACACAACATAATTTATTCTGGAGCCAAATATGAGTGCACATGTCTCAGGAAGATGAATTCAGGTTACCCCAATGTCCATGTTCCAACAAGCAACACTTTCATGAAGTGTCTTTAGTAATGGAACAAAGAAAAAACATTAATCAAGGCATTTGTCTTATTTTTTATCAACACTAAATTATTAGTGCTAGCATGGGAATAAGACAGACAGTGCACCTGCCTGAAAGATGCTTCTAGTCAAGAGGGCAAGAAAGGTAATAAGGAAAATATTTATATATAATCAGAAGTCACAGTAAGATCTATAAAATGAAACAATTTTAGAATGGGTAGTCAAAAAAATTCTGGGAGGGATCTGTCAATGCCAAAACACTACTTTTGCCTCAAGCAGAATAGAAGTTCATTCAGGAGGCAAATATGAGTGAACATGGCCCAGGAACATGGATTCAGAATTCCACCATGTTACTGAATGATAACAGGTTCATTATCTTTTATGGTAACAGAAGAAAGAAAATTATAAGTCATGATCTTTGTGAAAAACACCAGTGGGTACATCAAGTAGTAGAGTTACTAAAAAGTAGGGAAATCTCTGCTGTAGGCCTTATATGATGTCTGGAAATATCCTTAGATATTTGGTTGTTAGAAACTAGAGGTTTGGTAAGTTAATACATTCCAAAAAGTTTCAGCAGATAGTCATGAGGGTGTAAAGGTAAAATACAGGGTTGAGTAAGGAATGGCTAATATGACACATTGAAATTAGGTTCTGGGCCTGCAACATCACAACTTCTCCATAATCAAAGAAGTTAATTGGTTTAACCTTGTAAAAGTTTAATGTAATGTGCGACTTTTTCCTAGGAGCTTTCATTCACATACTTTTAAGAATGGTGTGGTGGTTTGAATGAGAATGGCACCCACAGGTTCATGTGTTAGAATGTTTGGTCCCCAGTTTGTGGAACTGTTTAGGAAGGATTAGGTGGTGTGGTCTTGTTGGAATGGGTGTGTTCTTGTTGGAGGCAGTATATCCCTGGGTATGGGCTGTGAGGTTTCAAAAAGCTCACTCCAGGTGCATTCTCTCTCTCTCTCTCTCTCTCTCTCTCTCTCTCTCTCTCTCTCTCTCTCTCTCTCTCTCTCTCCCTCTGACTGTACTTTTCAGGGAGAGTTCTCAGCTACCACTCCAGCACTACCTGCCTACCTATTGCCTTGCTCCCTGCCACGATGATCATGGACTAACCTCTGAAATTGTAAACAAGCCCCCAATTAAATGCTTTTTTCCATAAATTGCCTTGATCATTGTCTCCTCACAGAAATAGAATAGTAACTAGTCAGGCGGTGGTGGCACACACCTTTAATCCCAGCACTTGGGAGACAGAGGCAGGCTGATCTCTGCGAGTTAGAGACCAGCCTAATCTATAAGAGCTATTTCCAGGACAGGCTCCAAAGCTACAGAGAAACCCTTTCTCGAAACCCCACCCACCAACAAAACAAAAACAAAACAAAACAAAAAAAATCAGAAAACAGTAACTAAGACAGTTTCTTTCATTCAGATTGCTATGGAGATTCACTCATATTATTACAGATGTCAGCAGTCAATTCTATTACGACTAAACAGTATAACATTGTACAGATGTGCTGAAATTTGTTCATCAATTCCCAAGTTGAGATGTATTTAAGTTGTTTTCTGATCGTAGCCACAATTAATAAAGCTACTATGCATATTTATAGAGAAGTCTTAATAGGGCCCTGGGTTTTTTTTGTTTTTAGTTTTTTTTCTCTAGGTAAATTACAGATGGTAGATGATGTTTTTACTATAAAGAGATTGGCAAACTGTCAAATACCCTGTGCAATGTTATATTCTTGCAAGCAGTGAGTAGAAATTCTAGGTACTTCTACATTCTCTACTATATTTAGTACTATAATTTTAATTTTTAGTCTTTTATTGGATATACAATCATTTTAATTATCATTTTAATTTCTGTGTCTCTAGTAACTCTGGATTCTGGCTAAATTTTCATGTATTTTTGGCCACTATCATATATTCTTTTGTAAGTTTCCTTTTCAAATATTTTACTCATTTTATACTAAGATGTCTTTTTATTAACTTAGAATATATATGTGCATATTCTAGCACACATGTGTTACACACATAACACATTCATATGTATTATATACTTGTTTATAATATATAATATATCATATAATTATATATAACATATAATATTGTATACTATATACATATATCTATGCATATATTATTCTGGAAGTAGTCATTTATCTGATATAAGTTTTGTGAGCATTTTTCTTACTTTGTGACTTACCTTTCCATTTCTAAATAATGGCTTTGAAAGAATAAAGCTTTTTAAGTTTTAGCCCAGTACAATTTATCTTTTTTTAATGGTTTCTGTTTCTCTTTGTTGTATGAATGCTTTGCCACCTTCAAGGCATTACCTATATTTTCTTGTAGAATCTGTGCACTTTTAACTCATAGTTACACCTATGTTTTGTTTTTATTTTTCTGTATGAAATTAGGTAAAAGTAAAGTTATATTTTTTGATTCATTAGTTTTACTGGTGAGCAGTTGTTTTAGCACAATATGTTGACAAGACTTCCTTTCACATTTTTTACAAATCAATAGACCATATATAGCTAGCTCTATTTCTGGGTACTTTCTAGTCTACTGAGACTATATTTATTTTTTATTATTTACTATACTTTTTTAAATCCTGAGGTAAGGTAGTATAAGCATCCAACTTTGTTCTTTTTCAAAATTTTCCTTCTTCTAAACCATTTGTATCTTAATATACATTTCAAAATTAACTTTTTTGAGACAGAATGTTAAGACTATGGAGCTCAAGATGACTTTGAACTGTAAGGGCCCATTCCAAGTGTTGGAATTATAAGCATGTGCCTCCTTATGCCCAGTTCTGTGACTCAACTCAGGACCACTTTGTGTTTGTGTATTCATTACTTTTCTCTTGCTGTGACAAAGTACCATGATCAAGGGAACTGATGGAATGAAGAATCTATTTGAAATTTTAATTTCAGAGGAATAAAATTCCATCACCATTGTCTTAGGGCTACTGTTACTGTGATGAAACACCATGATCAAAAGCAAACTGGGGACAAAAGGGTTTATTTGGCTTATACTTACACATCATAACCTGAAGGGGAAGCCTAGCCCAAAACCTTGTTTTGTAAGGCGTGTCCCCCTTGGTCTAAAGGCGTGTCCCCCTTGGTCTAAAGGCGTGTCCCTCTTAGGCGTGTCCCTCTTAGGCGTGTCCCCCTTAGGCTAATATTGACTTATAAAATCTTGCGGGCCTGCGGCCTGCCTGCTCTTTGTTTCCTGCCCTCCTCGCTGGAACCTTGGATTTGTAAGTTCCCTTTCCTTTCCTTTATTAAAACTGACTTATATATATTAAAGCTTGTCTGGTGAATCATAACTGCCGATCAACCACGCACCTTCAATAACCCATTATTGAAGGAAGGCAGGACAAGAACTGAAATGGGGAAGGAACCTGGAGGCAGAAACCATGGAGGAAGGTTATTTACTGGTTTGCTCCCCCATCGTCAAGGAAATTTGGGCAGATACTAAATGCAGGACCTGGAGGCAGGAACTCATGCTGAAGCCATGAAGGAGTCCCTCTTACTGGCTTGTTGTCAATGGCTTCCTAAACCTGCTTTCTTATAGAACCCATAGCCACCAGCCCAGGACTGAATCCTCTCAAAATGGGCTGGGCCCTCCCACATCAATCACTGATTTAGAAAATTCCCCTACAGGTTTGCCTATAGCCCAGTCTCACAGAGGCTTTTTCTCAAGTAAGGCTCTTTCCTCTACAGTGATTCTATTCTGTGTCAAGTTGACATAAAACTGGTCAGGACAACCATCATGATGGGGAAAGTATAGCAGAAGGCAGGCATGGTGACTAGAGCAGCAAGCTTAGAGGTCATATTTTAAACTATAAGCAAGAAGCAGAAAGCTAACTCAAAATAGCATGAAGTTTTATTCTCTCAAAGCTTTCCTCCAGTAGCATATTTCCTACAACAATGCCATGCCTCCTAAACTTTCCCAAACAGTTCCACCAGTTAGGGGTCAAATACTCAATTTCCTGACTATGGGGAACTGTTGTGGAGTAGTGTAAGATGTGTTACATTCATTTACAGGGTGGAATATTTGTTTAATGTTGCAAAGATGTGTTACATTTTTTCGTTACAATTGTTTAACTCTGTAAAGCTGTGTTACTATGCCTGCCTAAAACACCTGATTAGTCTAGTAAAGAGCCCAACAGCCAATAGCTAGGCAGGACAAAGGATAGGCGGGGCTGGCATACAGAGAGAATAAATAGGATGAGAGATCCAGAGATGGGGAGGAGAAAGAAAAGGAGAAGGTGCAGAGGACTCGAGGGGCCAGCCACCCAGCCATGCAGCCAGTCACAGAGTAAGAGGGAAAAAAAGATATATAAAAAGAAAGGTAAAAAAGCCCAGAGGCAAACTGTAGTTAAAGAGAAATGGGATAATTTAAGTTAGAAAAACTGGCTAGAAATAAGCCAAGCTAAGGCCAGGCATTCATAAGTAAGAATAAGTCTCTGTGTGTTTATTTGGAAGCTGCTCTCAAAGACCCCAATATGCCTGTGTCAACATCTTGCTGAAGGCTTGACTAGGGCTGGATTGAATCCATAGATCAGTTAGGGGAAATCCATACATAAGTAATACAGAAATTTCCTACATTGTGTTTTCTTTCAAAATAATTTTTTAGTTGTCAGTGGAGAAGTCATATGACCTCGTTAAATTTGTTCCAGAATTTTGTTATGGGTTTGATATGGGTGTGATGCTCTTGTCTAAGGAATTATGTTTAATTTTACTTTCCAAGCATCTTTTTTGCAGAAATATAAAAATACAGCTGATCTTCATGTGTTGACTTTGTACAGTGCTGTCTCAAGAGCCCAAAGCTCCTGCCCTAACAGGAGTAAAGGGAACCTGGCATGGGTGTTTACAGTGTGCCTTTCACAGGATTGCACTTTAATCTAGAGAGTGGCTTAACACCTGGTTGTTGAACTCATGATTGTATTTCCCTTATACGGGAAACTTGTTTGTACTAGCATATACTCCTTGTGTCTCTGTCTGACCTGTGCTCTTCTGCCTCTGAGCACACCTTTGTGCTCTCTAGGCACACAGGCAAAATCTGGCCTGGAGTAGCCCGCAAATCTTTAGATAAAAGGTACAAGTTTAATATACAAGCACAATCATCAACAAGTTCAAAATCATATCACTTAAAGTTTCTGAGCAAGAAGAGATCTATGAGTCAGCAGGAAAGTCTTCTATTGCTGGACACTAAAAAAGAAATAAACAGTAAAGCTGAGGGTGAGGTGGTGGTGAGAGAATGGCAAACAGAAACACATATAAGGGACTCTATTGTGGCTCACATTAATTTTGAGTGGGGATACATGAATGGTCTGTTCAAAGGAAGCAGTGGGAATGCAGAGCCTAGTCGGCTAGGTAGCAAATAATTAGCTACCATTTGGCCTTTTTGGATTTTGTCTAGTGATTGACTTGTGCTTGTGTTTGTATGTGTGTGTGTGTGTGTGTGTATACATGTATGTGAAGATCAGAGAACAAGTCTTTAAAGTTGATTCTTTCCTTTGACCTTCTGGTATCTGGGAAAAGAAATCAGGTCATGTGGCCAGTACACAATATTATTGCACTATTTGAATAAGTTATTTCCCCCATAAGTCTTAGGAATTTGAATACTTGGTCCCCATTTGGTGACTCTTTGGGGAAAAGGCACCAGAGGTGTGGCCTTACTGAAGGAAGTATGTCATTGTAGGATGTGCTTTGAGATTTCCAAGGACTTGCAATTTCAAATGAGCTCTCTCAATTTGTGGTTCAAGGTGTGAGTTGATACTTGTTGATACTCCAACTGCCTACTTTCTGTTACCTTCACTCTGTCATCATGGACTCATTCCTCTAGAAGGGTAAGTCCCACATAAACCCCTTCTATTAGAAGTTTCCTTGGTCATAGTGTTTTCACAGAAATACAAAAGTAACTAAGACGATCCTCTACTAGTTTGGCCACCCTGCTGTCCAGGAGTGTGATTTTATTGTTTTTTGTTTAGCATACAAAGCAGCAATGTTTGTCTCATTCCTAATACACAAATTTGCTTGATTCATTTGCCAGTTCTAGTGGCCTTTTTAGAGCCTTTTTATTAACTTGTTTATCTTTTTAATTAAAAAATACCAGTGTCTATGAATGTAAACAGGTTTTCCTTTTCTAATCCAATGTTTGTTAATTTTACTTTATTGCAGGCTAGTGCCAGTATAAAAATAAATGGATATAAGAACATATTCTTAAATGTATGTGGCAAACGTCAGTCTTTCATGTGCATTATCAACATGTTTTGTATATAAGTCCTTTATCATATTGAGGAAGTTTCCTTCTGTTCTTTGTCTTAGAATTCTTGAGTTCTGTTTTTTTAGCATGACATTTTTATTTATTCTCTAAGAATACATATTTCTTTTATGTGGTGTGGGAGCAACCACAAATCTGTGGCATAGACATACTACTGATTTAAATGATTTTAAATTTATTATTATTATCTTGTGTGTATGAGTATTTTACCTGCAAAAAATGTCTGTTAATTCTGTGAATGCTTGATACCCACAGAGGCCAGGAGAGAGCATCACATCCCTTAGAACTGGAGTTACAGATAGTTGTGAGCCATTGTGTGGTTGCTAGGAATTGAACCTGGGTTCTCAGAAAGAACAGCCAGTGTTGTTAACTGTTGCGTCCTTTCTCCAGCCCCAAGACACTGATTTAGAGGGCAGTTTGCTATTAAGCCCACTTAGCAAAATAATAGTTTTACTCATGAGCTCTTAAGTTCCTCATCCTTAGGTTCTTGGCCAGATGTACTATATTAGATATACATTTTCTCCATTCAAATAGCCTTAATTCCAATCAGAAAATGGTTGGTTATCCTCATAACATTGAACTGATACTACACTCTTGAATTCATTTTAATATTTCTGCAGTTACCAAATGACTTTGATTTTATTCTTCATTCTAGAAGCATATTTAATCATAGTAATAAATTTTTTAAAGTTGAGATATAATTCATTTGCCACAATATATGCCCTTTTAAATATTGGAATTAATAGTTTATACTGTATCCATGAGAAACATAAAATATAACCACTCTCTTATTCTATAATATTATCATATCATCATCTCAAAATAAATCACAGGCATACTAGTAATTATTCTTCATTTCCCAATACCTAGCAAGTACTAATTTACTTTGTCTCTATGGATTCCCTTATTCTACAAATTTTCTGCAAATAAAGTCATACAATATATGACTTTTTTATCTGACTTTCACATAGTATAATGTGTTCCATTTATATAACAAACAATAAATCTGTCCTTCATTTTTTGTGTGTAATAGATAATTTTTATTGAATTTTGTTCCTCCATTAGAAGTATATGGATATTAAGCACTACTGGTTTTGTTTTTTTTTTTTTTTTTTTTTTACTTTTGGCTACTAGGAATTGTTACTGTAAGCATTCATGTGTCAGTTTCATGGGAAATACATTTTCTTCTCATTTCATTTGAACATCAAGCTAGTAGTGCAGTTTCTGTACCACAGAGTAAATCAATTCACCATTGTTGAGAACTGCTAACCCATTTCCAAAGTAAGTACACTTTTTCGTATTCCTCTAGGTCAGCGGTTCTCAACCTGTGGGTCATGACCCCTTTCAAAGGGGTCACATATCTGATATCCTGCATATAAGATATTTACATTATGATTCATAGAAATAGCAAAATTATAGTTATTAAGTAACAACAGAATCATTTTATAGCTGGGGGTCACCATGACATGAGGAACTGTATTAAAGGGTGGCAAACATTAGGAAGGTTGAGAACCACTGTCACAGGCAATGACTGAAAGTTCAAAGTTTACCATACTTCTCAATGTCTATCTTTTTCATTACAATTCACAACAGTTGGTAGCAAAATGAACTATGTCATCACTTGTATTAAACTTTCCTTAATGATAACTATGCTGAGCATCTACTTAGTGGCTAAATTGGCCATTGGTATTTTTCCTTTGGAGAACAGTCTATTCAGGAGCTTTGCCACTGTTTGAATTCACTTGGGGTTTGTGGTTGTTGGTGACTTGGAAGAATTCTTTCTAAATCCTGGATATTTGCAACTCATACCAAATATGCTGTGTGTGTGTGTGTGTGTGTGTGTGTATTTGATGAGTTGAAAATCTATTTGATATGAGTTGCAAACATGCACCCATTTGTGAATTGTTTTTACTTTCTTGCTGGCTTGCTGGCTTGCTGGTTTGCTTTTGCAGCACAGTTTTTAATGAAGTTCAGTTAGTCTATTTTTAATTTTATTGCATGTGTTTTAATAAACCACAGTCTCAACCAAGGCCATGAAGACTTACATTTAAGATTTCTTCTGAAAAGCTTCATAGCTGTGGCTGTGGCACTTGATTGCCGCTCTATTTTGAGTCAGCTTTTGCACATAATATGAGATCTAAATTCTGTTTCACTTATATCTGGCTATCTGATGACTCAGTGCCATTTCTTCTGAATATTCTAGTTGTTTCAGACTTTTCCTATCATAGACTTTCAAAATCCCTTCCCCACAAGTGTGTCAGTTTACTTCTGAGCTCCTAATTCATTCTTCCTGATTTATATTTTTATCTTCATTTCTGTAGCATACAGGTATTCTTTAGGGTTTGGGTTTTTTGTTGGTGTTGGAAATGTCCCCAGAAGCTCACATATTTGAATACTTGGTCTTCAGTTAGTGGCACTGTTTAGGGAGATTATGGAACCTTTAGGAGGTGGAACTTGGCATGACAGAGAAGTACATCACTTGGGATAGGATCGGATGTACCGGATTGTGCCTTCATACAACCTTCCTGTTTCTCTCTCTCTCTCTTCGCTCTTCTCTCTCTCTCTCTCTCTCTCTCTCTCTTCTCTCTCTCTCTCTCTCTCTCTTTCTTCTCTCTCTCTCTCCTTTCCACAGTAACAATGAAAATGTGATTGGGTCAGGCTTTCTGCTCTTGCTTACCATGGCCTTTGCATTACTTACTATGATGGACTATTCCTCTGGAACTATTAGCCAAATTAATTTTGGTCATTGATACTTTATCAAAACACGCCGAAAAGCAACTCATACACACTGGCCTGACACAATCTATTCATTTTTATTTTTCCCAAGTTTCTTGCCATTTGCAAAATTGTTGTTCTGTGTGTGATATTTTGCTTGTGATATAACAAATAAAACTTTCCTGAAGATCAGAGTGTGGAGCTGAACTTCTACCTGAATCCTCAGACCAAATGGACGACCCTGTCTCTAGAATCCTCAGGACTGAATGCCAAAGCTCCTGTTTCTTCCCTCTTATATCCTCTCCATCCAGCTATATCTCTTCCTGTCTCCACCTCCCTAGTGCTGGGATTAAAGGTGTGAACCACCACTGTAGTGATATATCATTTGCATTTTAATAAATAAATCTTGCCTGAAGACCAGAAGCAAAGCTAAGCCACTAGAGGTCAGGCAATGGTGACACACATCTTTAAACCTAGGATTTGGGAACAGAATCAGCTGGATCTCTGTGAATTCAAGGTTACCCTGGGCTACACAAGATCAATGCAGAAACAAATCCAGGTGGTGGGCGGCATATGTATTTAATCACAGTACTTGGTACTAGGGAGTCACGTCTTTTAATCCCAACATTAGATGGGAATATAAAATGGAAGGAAAGAGAGGCTTAGTCTGCTTAGTTTGCGGTCACCCAGGCTTGTTAGAGGTAAAACATCTCTAGTGGCTTGACTACTTTGCTTTTCTAGTTTTCAGGTTGAACCTCAATTTCTGTCTCTGAGTTTTTATTATTGTGCTAGACATCACTGCTTGGTTTCAGTTTCTCTTTTAGACTGATTCAATCTCGTGTACCCAAAGGTGACCTTGAACTCACAGAGATCTGTCTGCCCCTGTCTCTCAATTGCTGTGATTAAGGTGTGTGCCACCACTGCCTGGCCTCTGTGGCTAACTAGTGATTTAGCTCTGCACTCTGATCTCAGGCAAGCTTATTTGTTAGATCACAAACAAAATATCACCACAATGTCTTCTCAAAATACAAATAGTCTTAACTTTCTTCTTAAACCTGAGTATATTTTATTTCTTTCTTATTTAAAACTGAATTTCCAAGGCTGAAACTTCCAGTATGATTCTCTGTAAAAGCTGGGAGTGGACATCTTTCCTTAGTTCCTCATTTTAAGGGATAAGCACTCAGTCTTTCATTGGTGAGTATGATACAAACTGTGAGCTTTTCTTAGATACCCATTATTATTATTAGGTGAAAAAAAAAACTTCGCTTCTATTTCGACATGTTGAGTGTTTTAATTATGAGATTTTGCTGTATTGAGTCAGATGCCTTTCTACTCTTATGAGTTGTTTATGTGGGTTTTCTTTTTTTCCCTGTAGTCTATTAATATGGTGTGTTACATTGGTAGATTTTCCTACTTTTAACCACTTTGTAAGCTATAATAAATGCCATTTGGTCAAAGTGCATAATCCTTTTTATGTAATGTTCATACTCCTTGCTGGTATTTTTAAAAAGGTTTATGTCAACATACATAACAACTGTTGTTCTAAAGCAATAATTTTACTCTGATGGATTTGTCTGGCTTTGATTCAGGCAATATACAACAACAAGAAAGAATTAGAAAATGTTATTTTCCTTTTCTATTTTAAGTAGATTGTCGGGTACGGGTTTAATTCTTCTTACTGACAGAATTCATGAGTGGAGACAATCTGGTCCCAGGCTTTCTTTGTGAAACTAGATGTTGTGTATTAATTTAATGCCGACTACCATCTCTGAAGTCTTCCAGGATGCAGATGGATAATAATTTGAGTACATTCTAGGTCTATATACCAAAATTTATATGCCAACCCGGGCTACATAGCAAAACCCCAGGATGACCCTTGAATTCATAGAGATCTGCCTGCCTCTGGCTCCCACAATGCTGACCTCACAAACTTATCCTCTGAGTGTTTATACATGCACTATGGCATGAAAGACCCATACTCCATACCATCATACATACTTATAATACGATAAATTTTCTTTAAACAATATGTCAAATTCTAAATATGTTTGTACATTTGTCTTTATTTCTACTATTGTAATTTTCAATATTTAGTGTCAATAATATAAAGTTTTTACATACATAAAATTCATATACTTTCTTGACATATTAACATTTCATCAAAAGATATCTTCATCTTAGAAACTAATGCTACTTACATGTTTTATATTAGTATGTATCTTTATGGACAGTCTATAGTTCTTCTTATATCTAGCATCACATTTTCTAGGTTTAATACAACTATTTAATCCATTTATATTTAAATTTGATTAATAATAATAAGTGTGCCACCTTGATATTTGTTTGCAATAATTGTCTACTACTCTTTGTTCTTCTCTTGCTTTCTTCAGTGCTAATTTTTTTCTGTTTCATTTGAATTCTTCCATTGGTTTAAAAGATAAATTTTCTTTGCTCTGTTTACATTAGTTATCTGAGGATTCTGACTCATAAACCTACTTGGAGTGAAAATTATTTCAGTAAAACATAAGAACTTCATAATAAAGTTACAATAATCACTCTACCCTCTTAGTGTTCAATAAACCAAATAGTACATTTTACAGTTTTTATTTCAAATAGGCCTAAGCTTCATGATATATTAAGAAAAGACATGAAAATTATAGTTTTGCATGTAGATCACAGGTTGGAAACACTCTTTCACGGCATTTCTCTCCAAACAGCCTCATTGCGCCATTCTCTCTCCATTGCAGGTGTGCTTCATTTCTGCTGTTCTCAGAGATATATTCACTTTGCTTTCATTTTGAAAGATATTTTTTTTTTTTTTGGTTTTTCGAGACAGGGTTCTTCTCTGCAGCTTTAGAACCTGTCCTGGAGCTAGCTCTTGTAGGACCAGGCCTGGTCTCGAACTACAGAGATCTGCCTGCCTCTGCCTCCCGAGTGCTGGGATTAAAGGCATGCGCCACCACCCCGCCCGGCCTGGAAAGATATTTTTGCTGAAAGATAATTCCTGGTTGACTTTTTTTCCTTTATTTAGTGTGTGTATTTGATTATAATCTTATTTCTCATACTTTGAATATGTTCTAATGCCTCTTCCTCAATGGTTTGAGGAAAAATAAGACTTTAATCACATTTTTGTTCTTCTCGTGTATATCCAACTTACTAAGATTTTTACCTAATCTTGACTCTTGGAGTAATTTGAGCATTGAAATCCCTCATAATAATAATTTTTGTATGTGTTTTCCTTGCTTTGATTGACAAAAGTTTCTGTCCCACCTAGTCCCGCAGCTCTTAAGTCTCAATGAAATTCACAGAGACTTATATTAATTATATTAATTTCCTTCTTTTGAAAGGCTTCTCTGTCCCTTCTGCAGGTAAACATTGGGACACCCATCCTTTCCTTCCTTTGAAAAGCCTCTTGGTTCGTTTGGCAAGTAAGCATTGGGACCCCCATCTTTCCTTTGTGTTTGTCTGCCCATCCTGCTAGTAAGACTTTTTTTTTTTTCTGTTTTGGTTTGCCCAGCATCTCCAAATATGGGCTGACCCCACAGGAGGCAGAACCAAGGCTTGGCTCCCCAATGCCATGCCTTATCTGGAGACACTGTGTGCGCATACAGCTGTGGCCTAAAGAACCACAGAAGTTCCCCACTAATCACAAGGCGTAAGGGTCCAATACAGTTCCCCAACCCTGTTGACTGTTGATCACCAGTTGTCCCTCTCAGAAAGATGCTGACAGGCAGGGTGAAGTGACCTCTCATCTGTGGGAGTGCCATGTTCACCTCAGCAGAGAGAAGTAAGGCTGAGTGAAGGTATGGGAGATGAGGGCCTGAAGGCTGGTGCTGGCCAGGCCTGAGGTGTGTGCGCTGTGATTGGTGTGAGCTTCCTGCTTGACTAAGGTCTCAGGGTGCTGTACAAACCTCAGGTGCAGGTGACACTCTGAGGCATGGGCTGGGAGATAATAGGCTTCCCTAGCCTGGGGTGTAACTTCTGGTGCCTGGCTCCCCTCATGTGATCAGCATTGGCATCCACTCCAGTGCAGAACATAGCACACAGGCCGCAGTGAAGGCTCTAGGTCCCTCTTGAACCTTTGCTATGCTGTGTACCTGTCATTTGAGCCGCCTGTTTCTTCTGGTGTTTCTGTCCTTCAGGTGGTCCTGATAGGTCTGAGGCCCTGTGCAGCTGACCCTACAGGCTTCACAGTAGTGCACAGAGGGCAGCCTGGGGTTTGCCTCGGGCTTCTGCAACCTGTCCAGGAACCATAGCCTGTCGCTTGTAAAGCTGGGGTCCCAGGTCCCACAGCCTGTCTGTCCCAGGTATCTGAGCCCACCAGAGCCTTACGGGATGCCTGCTGCTTCTGCTACAGGCTTGCTGGTACTTCGGTGGATGGTCTGAGCTGTGGGAGCTTGGGCCTGGTCTGCAGAGAGAAGCTGAAGCTAGCTGCTCCAGTGTACCCTCACAGCTCCTGGTTCTCTTGACTCTCGGCAGCTGGTGGGTGGATGCAGTAGTGGCCACAGCTTCATGCTGCTCTGTCAGTGTACACCCTCAGCTACCTGGAGTTGATCTTCAATTGGGTGCTGCTGGCGCTTAGGCTTCTTGCCTGGTGCCACTGGAGCTGCGGCCTCAAGGCCAGCCGCCTGTGCAGTGTACTGGTGCTGTGGCAGGACAAGGGGGTGCAGGCCTGTAATCTGCCCACCTGGGTTCATTTTTCAGACACTGAAAGAGTAGAATGGCTAAATAAGATGGTAGAGCAAGCATGTGGCCCTTTATTTGTCAATTTTTAGGGAAGCTCTTTCGAGAAACCTTAGAATTAACTGTGTGGGCAGCAAATGCCCACCTCAGCACCTTTAGCTTCACAAAAGTGAATATGGGCCAGCAGTTCCTTAGAGTCAATGGTGTTAAGGTTTATACTGAAAAAGTAAACAGAAGAAAAAATATTCTGAACCTCCAGATTAGATTTGTAGAAAATTGTGAGGATGATTTGGAGATCATACGGTATTTTTGAAGAGTTGGTGTGATTTATGGGACAGTGTGGGTGATCCTAGAGCCCTTGATTGGTGACATGCTTTCAGTTGGAGCACTGTCCATCTTCTTCCTAAGGAAACTACTTTTGGGAATTAACTGGACAGGACTGACTAATATCCTGGACATCCCTGGACTGAATGGTTTATCAGATACTAACATTTTGGATACAATATCGAACTAATTGATGATCATTTGTCAAAAACCAAGATCTTAGCAGGGCTCCCTACACTTCTAATAAAGATACAGTCCCATGCAGTCCCCTTCTCCACTCCCATCCCTCATGGCACCCTGGCCTTTTCAGATTCCAATACAATCTCAGAGGACTGAGCGCTGGTACCTGTCACATATAAGATGTCACTACCTAAGCATCTATATCTCTTTACTTCTCAGAAACATTGTAGTCCTGACTCAATTAAAAACCAAAGCTGGCTTTAGAGTTGGAGTGTGGCTCTCTCTCCTTCTCTAAACCCAAGCGCATTGTTAGAAGAAAGAATCAGTTTCTGTGTCATATCAGAAGAGCCACCTGGTGTAGGACAGAAGAAAACCAAAAATCTAGGGACTACTGTTGTTAAAACTGTTATCTCCCCAAAATTCCATTTCTCCCCTTACTTATTTTTGACTCTTTAGTACCTTTTTTGTGGCTAAGAAACTTAAGTATATATTGAAAGACTGATAGGTAAAATAAATAGATCAATAGAAAAATGGATATATGATAAATAGAAGATAGGTAGATAGATGGTAGAAAAATATGTAGATCAATAAATACATAGATGATAGAAGAAGGACAGACAGACAGATAGATAAATAGATGATAGACCGAAGATAATAGATGTGACATATATACTCAGTAAAATATTTTTACATTTTAACATATTTCTCTTATATTTAATTATTTGTAAGTGTATTATGTCTATGTGTCTTCATGTATGGTTCTACCTATCCCTCTCAACAATTCAATGTCTTTCTGGGTTCTTGGAAGATTTCCCATACCACTGGCATACCCTAAAATCCACAAGGACAAGCCATTGTGGAGAGAACCAACAGAGTTATTAAGGAACTGTTGGCAAAGACTATCTTACTCAGAGGCTAGGAGAGATCCTCATCTGGCCTTACAAGGGGCTCAGCCCAACTTACAAGCACTGGGCATCCCTGTCAAGAAACACCCCTGCCTCTGGTGAGATGAAGAGGTCTTGTCTCCCTCCAATGGCAGCCTCCAACCCCACTGCTACTCTGTGGGGGAAGGTTTGCTTGTGTTTTTCCTCAGACTGCCACAACACCAATATGGGTCTCAGTAAGAATGTTTGTCCAGCCATGGATCAGCCTGCTTCCACCAAGGAGGGAATAACCCAGGAAGGGTAAAGTATATACTCCCCATTCTTGCTTTCATTGCTACCTAACAAATTGATTTATTAAAGTCAGAGGTTGTGGCCTTTGACTACTCATTTAAAAAAAGTTTGGCATAATATAAAAAGGCTGTTGGATCCCTCCTGAATGCTCACAATGCATTAATTATTTGGTGGGGTGGTTTTGTTAACTATTATTCTCCTTAAATGTCTCATGCAGCAGAACTGACACCAGTAGACGACAAATAAGGTGACTTCTTCTAACAGTCCTTCACAGGAGGTTATTCATGCCTGGTTATTTGTATTTCAAAAGACTATCATTACGTAGTACTCCCCATCTTGGCAGGTCTCCAGGAATTAATGTTCTTTGAGGGTTGGTAGTCAAAGATCACAGAAGTTTGTATGGCAGGCCAGCCTAAGACAAACACAGTCCAGTTGCTGAGCCTTCCTGAAGTGGGGTCAACAAGGTCTGAGCAAAGTACTCTGGCTCCCACTGAGTGCCCTATGTAATAAATAAAAACAGGTAGATATGAGGAAGTTAAGTCCTACAAGGCCAAAAGGAGCCAACCTAGAGTCTGCCTGGAGCAGTCAAAGATCCTGTCTGTGCCTAGGTAACAAGGAGCAACCAAGCAGTGTTTCTGGGTGCCTAGCAACAGGTACTATCAGAGGTCCTGATCATGCCTAGCCAATGAGAGATGATCATGGAATGTCAACTGTCAACAGATTAGAATGCCTGGGTGCTAAAAGGGTGTATAAGTTTTTCCTCACTGTTAAATAAATATAAGCCTTCTACTTGACTCATGGTGTCTGTGTCCATTGATGTTGTACATTTTCACCCCTCCCCCAAGGAAGACATTAGGACCCAGCAATAATAAGCTGTTTAGTCTATTTATTAACTCAAGTTTATTATTAACTAGCCCTTACAACTTAAATTAACCCACAATTCTTACCTATGTTTAGCCATGTGACTTGATACCCTTTCTCAGTAAGGCATTATCATCTTGCTTCCTCTGCATCTCGCTGCTGACTGACTCTGCCTTTCCTCTTCCCAGAAATCTCTTAGTCTGGTCACCCTTCCTATACTTTCTGCCTGGCTACTGGCCAATCAGAATTTAATTAAACTAATACAAGTGACAAATCTTTGAAGTGTATAAGAGCGTTATCCCACAACATTCCCCTTTTTTCTTTTCAAAACAAGAACTCTGAATTTCCTGACCATTATTCATAGCAATTTGTAACCAACACACTAAGCAAAGACAAACATCCATAATCCATTTTTTGAGAATGTGGGTTTAGTTTTCTAGGCTACTTCCTGCCCATTGGGGGCACTGATAATCTTGTGGGGACTTAAAGTTCAAGTACTGACTGGAGTATTCTGTGAGGCTGAATCATCTCAGGCAGCAGTCTTTAGGCTGTTCAGGATGTAAAACTCACAAGAAACTGCAACTAAGGTGCTCTGAGACATTGGATCAGCTGGACCATCTGCTCCTATCAGATGTTTCGGGGGGCTTTCTTGATCAAACCTGATTTTTCTTGATCTAGAATGAATCCACAGCCTCTCATTTCCTGTGGAAACAAAAGCAAAACCTGTTCTCCAAAGTAACATATTTTTTAAATTAATTGATGTGGGAGAATCTTCTGTTTATGTTGATTTCATTCGTTAATAAAAAAACTGCCTTGGCCCATTTAATAGGCCAGCCCTTAGGTGGGTGGAGTAGACAGAACAGGAAGAAGGAAGTGAGGTAGATGGCTCAGTCAATTGCCCCACCTCTCCTCTCTGGGACAGATGCGATAAAGCTCCAGCCCAAGATGGACGTACACTAGAATCTTCCCGGTAAGACACCACTTCGGGGTGCTACACAGATTATTAGATATGGGTTAGTCAAGATGTGAGTAAGAGGCTGAAACTAATGGGCCAGGCAGTGTTTAAATGAATACAGTTTGTATGTTGTTATTTCGCGTGTAAAGCTAGCCGTGCGGGAGCTGGGTGGCGGGATGCAGCCCGCCGCTAATCACTACAATTAATCCAACCTATATAGTTTGAAAATGCCTTTACTTCCAAAATATATAGGTTGGATTAATTCAGCAGCATTTATAATCAAATGTCTTTTAGCAGCTGTTATTCCTTAACAGTCATACAATTCAAAGACAACACAATAACATACAGTATCTATATTCTCTGTGTATTTTTCATATTTATTTGACTTTTAAAATTTGTATTGGTTTTTGAGACAGGATTTCTCTGTGTATCTTTGGCTGTCCTGGAACTCAGTCTGTAGACCAGGCTGGCCTTGAACTCACAGAGATCTGTCTACCTTGGTCTCCCCACTGCTGGGATTAAAGGCATGCACTGTAGGTGGAGACCACTCATTTGTTTCCTGCCTGGTCAGACCCGAATAATCATATAGAAACTATATTAATTACAACAATTACAACAGTGTTTGGCCAATAATTCAGGCATATTTCTAATTATCACTTATATCTTGAATTAATACACACACACACACACACACACACACACACACATATATATATATATATATATATATATATATATATATATATATATGCACGAGGCTGTGGCTTACTGGTAAGGATCTGGCATTGGTCCTCTTTGACAGCTACATGGCATCTCCTTGACTCTGCTTACTCTCTATACATCCTGTTCGGCCTGGCTATATTCTGCCCTTCCATGGGCCAAAGGAACTTCTTTATTAACCAATGATAATAAAACATATTCATAACATACAGAGAGGAATCCCACATCAGTGTGCAACCATGCGGGACTATTCTACTTCTTTTATTTTTATTTTTATTTTTATCTCATTCTAAGGATTCCTAGAAGTAGGACCACCATTTTGGACTGAGGTAGAGGTAAGAGCCAGTGGCTAGCTGTTTTGCGTTTATGACCTTCAGGTTAAATCCCAATATCTATCTCTGGGTTTTTATTAGTCATGCTAGAGTGACTGTGGTAGTTTTAAGAGGAAATATACCTCCATGGGCTTGAACTTTGAACACTTCATTCTCAGTTGGTGGCAATGTTCAGAGAGAGTATGTCACTGAAAGTGATCTTTGTGATTCTATAGCTTCCTCCTGATTCCAGTTGGCTCTCTTTGGTTTATACTTGCAGTTTGAAGATATGAGCACTCTGTTTATTGCTTCTGCCACCGTGCCTACTCCTTGCTGCTATGTCTCCCCACTACGACAGATTCTTTCTGGAACTATAAGCCATAGAACTATGATCTTCTTCCATGAGTTGCTTTCAGTCATGGCGTTATATCACAACAACAAAAATAACAAATAAACTCACAAAAGAATAACTTTATATTTTTCATCGGAATTTAGTTTCATATATCCATGTTTATTTTTCTTCTTCCCTGTGTTCATTCAGTTTTATTGTTTCTATATACCCATCTTAATTTCACTTTTTTTCAACCTTTAACTAACTCTTCATTTTATGTAATGGATTGTCATTTCTGCTATTGTACTTTTGAAATTTTGTCATTTTTAGAAAATTAGGTTAAATTCTCTGTTCTCTGATTATTTAAATTATTTTCATTTGTGCAACAGCTTAACCTTCTTGCATCCTTGAAATTTTGTCAGCTATACTTAAGATTTATATCTGTTCTGATTTATTTTCTAGTAACTGCCTCCCACCAAGGGTTACGTAAACCCTTTTTTATGTGCATATCCATAATTTTGTTTTATAATTGGATAGTATAGATACCCATTCCAGTGATTCTGAATTGCATTATATTCTGAGAAAAAAATGACCTAGTAGGCAGTTCACTTGTATGGTTTCAAACTCCAAACTATGTGTCCTGTGGTGTATAGCAGCTGATATATTTGTGTAGTCATTACAGCTTCTTGATGCTGCTATTTTTACTTTTACTTCCTGGGAGTTTCACCTGCACCTGAATATGTTGGTGGTCAGCCAAGGGTTTGGGCACAGCTTATCCTCAGATATTGGAAGTTCACCATCACTGTACTCTTGTTTAGGGAATTTTCTCCTAAATTAATCTACTGTCCTTTGACATATCATTTTCCCCCAACAGGAACAGACTAAGCAATACATGCACATTTTGTCAAATTCAATAAACATTCATAAATCTCATCTAATGTAGCTAATTTTCATGGACACATTTTTATCTGCCCTGCCAGTTCTCATCAGAAACTTTGGTATTGCTACCCTCCTCCCACCACCATGTACAGTTTAGCACTCATATACGATTAGGTGGGAGTTCATGATCACAATTTGTGTTTTGCTCTCTTATAGATCTCTTGCTTTCAAAATTCACCTCTTAATTTTTTTTCAGCTTTAGACTTTTCCCTAAAACCATTAAATGGAGATTTTTTTTTCTAATTTAGCCATGAAGGTAGAGAAAAACCTCAGAAAAGGAAGCCAGATACTTGTGCTATACAATGTTGAAAATATATTATCTTTATGCAAATATGAATACATGCACTTCATTTTTAAAAATTTTTCATTGTAATAAGTTTCAACCAGATACTCCACTTTGGCATAACTACTGGAAGTTTAATAGGTATAATCTCCCACTTAACTTTTTGACATAAGAATTTTCTCTTTTCATTGGTGCAAAAACAATACATGTTCAGTAGGAACTATACATGAAACTTGAAGATTTTATCTTTCCCTAGCCTGGCATCGTGCATTACAAAACTCACTTGAGATGCTGGAAGCAGCAACAAGTTATAGTTTCGGTTAGCCAGGTGATTACGTGGATAAACAAACATTACTCTGTTATACCACATTCCTAAGCTAGGATCTTAATTAGTATTGGTGTAGCAAATTAAATGCACTTTTGCCTTAAACAATATTTTCAACTTAATAGTGGTTTTATTGGGATACAACTCTATCAAAAGTCAAGGGCCATCTGTATTTTGAAAAGTCTAAAAGGAACATATGGGTTCAAATGGTCATTTGAAAGTTTGATAGAAAATTGACATTTGAGGTTTTGTTAATGTTTATTTATTGGCATCACATGGACAGAAAATGAAGTCCATCTCTAATATCTTCCCCATATCCATGAAAGAATCAATTGCTAAACCACTGATTAGGTTATCTCAAAAACAATTTCATGCATTAGAAAGGTATAAATACTTTATCTTGTGAGAAAGAGTTAATTATACAAACCCTATTAAAATATGACTTGGTAAAGCACACTGAGCCAACAAAAAAAAATGATGACATGATTGTAGCTTATTTTCCCTTTTGAAAATATTAACTTGTCAGGATTATTTGATAAAGATTACCAAGAAATCCTATTAATTCTTGATCTCCACATAGAGAGGCTTACATGCCAATGCAACATTTTTATTTTATAAAACTAGATTATAAAATGTTCACTTAGAAATTGAGTTCAGCTTTCTGAATTTGATTTTTTCTTATAAACATTTGAATAAATTTAGAAAGCTAATAGAAAAATATTTTGATTTACGAGAAAAATATGTCTCTGAACTCCTACAGATGTATCAACCAAAGTGAAAAATGCTTTGAACAATTATCAATTTTAACATCCATGTCTTTCCAAGTATAAAACACATAACAGTGGGAATCTCCTAATGTTCAGCAATCTTGGTTTTTCAAAAGTCATTGATTCCACTTGTATGTCAAGAGTACCAGGAAATAGTGTTGTGACAATAGGCAACCTTCAGTAAACATATGGCACCTCTCAAGATGGGTAGCAATTTGAACAACATTCTTTAGCATTTCAAAAACACAATATTGAGTGCCTCTTTAGAAAATACAAAGTACCACACTAGTGAAATTTAAGTGCAAAATACGAATAGACCAACAGTGGAAAAGCCATAGTTGTATGGCTTTTCTACTAGGATAAAAAACAGTTGGTGTGACAGTTTGAACTTTGCGTGGTGACCTGAATTGTCATCTATGGCTAAATTATGGGTCATAAAGTAAGAGCATTCAAGCTTGACCTGATTCTTTCTGCAGAATGTCCCAAATAGCTTTCCCTCTCTATGTCTTTCTTTGTTCAGATTTTATAAGAATTCCAATAACAAAGTGATATAAGGAAGAACTGAAGGTGATGGCAGGAGGAGGGGGCAAGTGCGCTGAATGAGAGTGGCTCCCAGAGACTCATATATTTGGATGTTTGGTTCCCAATTGGTGAAACCATTTGAGAAGAATTTGGAGGTGTGACCTTGATGGAGGAGGTAAGTCACTAGGGGTCAGGCTTTGAAGTTTCAAAAGGTCATGCCATTTTAAGTAAGCTCTTTGCTTCATGCTTGTGGATTGATGTAAGCTCTCAACTACTGCTTCAGTGCAGTATCTGCCTGCCTGTTCCCATGCTCCCTACTATGGTAGTCCTGAAGTTTTATCAGCTGCAATTATGAGCTCCAAATTAAGTGCTTTCTTTTATAAGTTGTCTTAATCATGGTGTCTTATCACAGCAATTGAAAAATAACAAAGAAAAGGAAGATAATATTTTATATGAGAAAAATAACTGCATTTTCTACTGCTTTATTTTTAAATAGTGATGGAGGACTCTCATTGGTTAATAAACTGCCTTGGCTTTTTGATAGGGCAGGATTTAGATAGGTGGAGTAGACAGAACAGAATGCTGGGAAGAAAGGAAGTTAGTCAATCGCCATGCCTCTCCCCTCTGAGACAGTTGCCATGAAGCCAGCCACCAGGTCAGACATGCTGAATCTTTCCAGGTAAGCCACTACCTTATGGTGCTACACAGATTACTAAATATGGATTAAAGCAAGGTATGAGAATTAGCCAGTAAGAGGCTGAAACTAATGGGCCAGACAGTGTTTAAAAGAATACAATTTCCGTGTAATTATTTCGGGCATATGCTAGCCATGCGGCCGGGAGCCTAGCAGCAGGAACGCAGCCCATGGCTCTTCACTACAAAATAGTTTTCTTTATTTAAATTTTAAAATGATTTCTTTATTTTTATTTTATGTGCATTAGTGTTTTGCCTGCCTTCATATCTGTGTGAGGGTGTTGGATACCCTGGAACTGGAACTGCAGACAGTTGTGAATCGCCATATGGATACTGGGAATTGGACCCTGGTGCTCCAGAAAAACAGTTAGTGCTCTTAACCACTGAGCATTCTCTTCAGTACCTATGTTTTAATAAAGCTTCATGGAACTTTTTTCCTGGTTTCCCCACAAATTTTACAGAAATGACAAGAGCATTTCTGCATGTATTAATTTTTAGATAAGCATAAAAATAATAAGTTAGGATTCAATGACACTTTATAAAGTGAACTTGCCTGTGGATCCACCACCTTGATGAGTAAATAAAGTATTCCAGAATCATTAATATTCATTATTTCTCTCATATTCCTTCCAAATTTCCTCTTCCCTAAAGGTAAAAACTATCATGAGTTCTATCAGCATAGCTAATGTTTGGCTGGTTTTGATTTTTATAAAAATGAAATAATAAGCTGGGATGAGTGAGGCATGGTTGTAATACCAGCACACAAGTGTCAGAAGCAAGATTACCATAAGTTTGAGGTCAACTTGGTCTACATAGCAAGCCTCCAGTCAGCCTGAAACTCATAACAAAACCCTGGCTCAAAAAAGTAGTAACATTCATGTTCTTTTTATTTATTGTTTCTTCCTCAACAATTTGCTGTTGTGAAACATACCTGCCATAACATATATAAGTAAAGCCCATTGTTACATACTATTCCATTTTGACACTAAGTCAGACTGTATTTCTGTGGATGAACAATTTTGGATGCATTTAATTTTATCTTTTATGAATAGTGTTCCTCAAAATTATTTTTAATATTTTTACCTTAATAATTTTGTTTTATTTTTATGTATGACTGCCCTGCATGTATGTATTTGCACTATGTGCATGCAATGCCCTCAGAGGCCAGAAGAGAGTTTCTTTTCAGATCCCCTGAAACTGGAGATATAGTTGGTTGTGAGTTACCATGTATTGCTGAGAACAGAACTCGGACCCTCTAACTGCTAAGCCAGCTTTTCAGTTCTTTAAAATATTCTTGTACATCTCTTTTGGAACATGAATTTATGTGTGAATCTGTGGTGTACACCTGGATATGAAATTGATTTTAGAGTACACTGGTGCTTATTTTAGCCATTTAAGACTATTTTAAACAGATATTTACATGTTTTAAGACTTTTATTTGAATTATAAGTTGAATTAAAGTTCCTTCAGCAATCCAGCTACATGCAAACACAGAATCAGAGATTAATAGAGAACAGTGAGTGTGATTCCCATTTACTTATATATTTACTTAACAAGCTGTTGACAATCTGTCTGTTTCATTGGTTGCTTGGTTGCTCAGCTAGTTAGT
The DNA here is from genome assembly GCF_903992535.2 of Arvicola amphibius. Classification (NCBI taxonomy): domain Eukaryota; kingdom Metazoa; phylum Chordata; class Mammalia; order Rodentia; family Cricetidae; genus Arvicola; species Arvicola amphibius. Next base: position 82,906,495 of record NC_052065.1, on the reverse strand, counting down.
TGGTAAGTGTGAGAAACGGGATTTTACAATGTAGTAAGGTTTGTCTGAATCTTACTATGTAGTCCAACCTCATCTAAAACTCACAGTGATCATTCTGTCTCAGCCTCCTGAGAGCTGAGATTACATGCAGCATGCATGGCTGCTAGTAACCTAGGACAGATAAGTCTGTTCTCAACAAGTAACTCTACAATGTTGTCTATTAAAATCAAGTCCATTTTTGCCTTACATGGTGGTACATGCCTTTAATCCTACCCCTTGAGAGGCAGAGATAGGAGTTTGGGCTCAATGTGTTCAAAGCCAGCCAGGGCAACATAGGAAGACCATGTCTCAAAAAAAAAAAAAGGAAAAGAAAGGAAGGAAGGAAAGAATTAGATGACAAAAAATCATATACATTTAGCAGAAAGTGTTTGTGGTCTTATGTCATTATTTAAATTATGCATTCCCCCAAATCCATATACAGAAAAATCTTAATCCCCAGTATCAAAGAATTTAAATTTATTTAGATAAAAGACCTTTAAATTATAAATTAAGGTAAAAATAAGTTCATATACTTGAACCTAAATCCAATATGGCCAATACCTTTATAAAAGCAATAAGATAGGACTGGAGAGATGCGTCAACGGATAAGAGCACTTGCTCCTCTTGCAGATGAGCAGTTTGTTCCCAACATTCACATGGTAGCTCACAAGCAACTGACATCTCTATCCAGTTGCAGAGGATCTGACACCACTTTCTGGCTTCTGTAGGCTTAAGGCATACATATAGTACACACATATATATGCAGACAAAGCATTCACATACATAAAATAAAAATAAGTAAATTGATTTTTTAAAAAATAACAATAAAGAAAACAAGAAGAGTAAAAAATAGAGGGGTTAAAACTGTAATGATTAATTTGTGTATCAGTGTTACTGGGACCCAAATATATAGCTAAATGTGATTTCTGATTATGTTTCTAGTAAGATTGACATTTGAACTGATGGACTCAGTGAAGCAGATGGTCATCATTAGGCAGGTATCTCTATGGGTAAAGGGCTGAATCGGAGAAAGAGCAGAAGAATGCACTCTGCCTGCTAAGCTAGGACATCATTCCTCTCCTGTGCTTAGACAAAGACATTAAATTCCCTACTTCACAGTGCTTGACTGACTTCATTGCTGTCTTTATTTGTAGACAGCAGGTTATGGTACTTCTTATCATGCATAATTGCATGAACCCATCTCTGATTTGTTGTGCTTCTCCATAACACATGATTAACGCTAGGATATAAGCATGTGCTCACACAAAGAAGAAAGAACACATGTTGTGTGATGAGAAGACAAGCAAAAGACACGAGAGAAGAAACCAGATACACCAACACTTTGATTTTGTATTTCAGCCTCCAAAACTGTGAGAAAACAGATTTTCCTTGTTCTAGCCATTCGGACTGTAGTATTTTCCTATAGTACCCCTGTTCTTTTTATTGATCTCTCTTGCTGTGATAAATACCACTACAAAAACTAACTTGGGAGAGGTAGGGGTTTGTTTCACCTTATACTTCCAAGTCACAGTCAGTCACAGGTAGAAGCCAGGGCAGAAACTAAAGCAGGAACTGAAACTGCATTGACTTGCCTACTACTTGAACAGGGATGTTGCTGTTCAAGTAGTTTTTCACAAGGATGGCCACAGGTCAGGGTGAGCATTGTAAGTCTTAAAATGAGGTCTCCTTTTCCCTGGTTACTTTAGGTTTTGGCAAGTTAACGACAAAAACTAATCAGGATGCATCATGTTAGCCAACAACTATTGGTATTACACTGAGATCATGATGCATAAAGGAAAGAAATTAAACTAAATCAAAATTGTAAACTTTCACTCTGTAAAAAAATAGTTAAGGGAATGGAAAATAAACCACAGAATGAAAGAGAAATATTTGTAATTGTATTTTTTCTCCTTGTTTGTTTTATTGAGACATGGTTCCTCTGTGTAGCTGTGGATCAGGCTGCCCTTGAACTCAGAGATCTGCCTGCCTCTGCCTCTGCCTCCTGAGTGCTGGGATTAAAGGCATGTGCCCCACCACCTGTCTAAATTATCATTTTAACAAAAGAATTATGTTAAGATTATATAAAACTGGACTGGAGAGATGCTCAGCAATTAAGGACACTAGCTAGTCTTGCAGAGGACCTGAGTTCAAGACCCAGCACCCATATGGTGGCTCACAACCATCTAGTTCCAGGGGATCCAGCACTTACTTCAGGCTTTCCCAAACATCAGACACATACATATGTGATACACATATGTACGTGCAGACAGATCATTCATGCATATTGAATAAAATTAAAACTCTCTAAAAAATAGTTTGAAAGACTAGGAAAAGGATTTTCTATACCTAACAATAAGAAAGCTAAAACTCCAATAAAGAAATGGGCCAAGTTTTCAACAGATAGTTCAACAAAGAATCTATGCAAATGCTATACAAGCACATATATAGCAAATGAAGATGCGGTGAATAACGTGCTTGCCACACAAGCATAAGGACCTTGCTTTAGATCCCTGGGACCCTTTTAAAACCAGGTGTGAAAATGCAAGCCTGTATCTCTAGCCATGGGATCAAAGACAGGAGTCTCTCTGGAATTTGCTGCCAGCCAGCTTAGGCAATTGGTAAGCTCTGGGTCCAGTGAGCAACTCTGTATCAAAACCCAGAACAGAGAGTGTTAGAAGAAGAGAACCAAGCTTATTCTCTGGCCTCCACTTGTGTGTGCATGCGCACCCACACATACATGCACGTACGCACGCGCGCGCGCGCGCGCGCGCGCGCGCACACACACACACACAAGTAAAACTGCAGCTGCAGGCTAGAAGAGTTTTACAGTACATATATAGGAAAACATTTGCCACTAAAATACATAAAAGCTCTTAGCACCCAACAATAACCTCTAACACATGTCCTTAAAATAGACAACATATCTGAAAAGTCACTTCACCCAAGATGACATACTTCATAGGTGTCAAATAAGCATTTTTTTAGGGAAAGACACTGTTCAGTTTTTGTGAAACTGAAAGTAAAATCACAGTGACATCCAGCGCCACACATTTTAGAATGATTTACATGAACAGTGCAGACCATATCAAGTGTTGCTGAGGCTCAGGAAGAAATGAAACTCTCATTCATTGCCTGTGGCAGCGCAACACAGTACAGCCATTTTGGAGAATACTTTGGCAGTTTTCTTACAAGAATACATTTAGCCATACCATCCAGAAATTCCACTCCTGGGCTTCTATCCAAGTGGAATGAAAATCCACGTTAACATGTTTAAGAATGTTCATAGCAACTTTATGTGTAATTATCCACAACTGGAAACAACTCAAATTGCAAGGAGAACCCAGAATCTCTGTGACAGTGAAATAAAAAGGTAAAACATAACACAGCCATACAATGGAACACTATTCAGCAATAAAAAGGAACTATCGATTCATGCAAGAACATGAATGAGTCTCGAAGTCATTCCACAATGTGATACATATACATTGTACGATCCCGTTTACATAATATCCTTCAAAAAGGCAAAACTATAAGGATGCAAAACAGATAGGTAATTGGCAGAAAATAATGGTGTAGTGTGCAGGTGATAAACAATACTTTTGAAGTGGGGAGACTATGATAGAGCTGGATATTGATTACACTGGTGATTGTCTTAAGGTTTCCCTAGATGACCAAATGCGGTTTTGTTGGAAAGGGTTTCTTTCCTCTTACATTTTCAAGTAACAGTTATCATAGAGGGAAGTCAGGACAGGAACTCAAGCAGGACAGGAACCTGGAAGCAGGAGCTGACGCACAGGCCTTGGAGGGATGCTGCTTATTGACTTTCTGCTCATGGTTTGCTCAACCTGCTTTCTTAGAGAGCCCAGGATCACAAGCAAGGAATAGTACACGGTGAGCTGGCCCCTCCCTTATCAATCACTAAGAAAATGCCCTGCAGGCTTGACTACAGCCCAGTCTAGGGGAATCTACTGATGTTCTCTCTTCCCAAATGACTATAGCATGTGTCAAATTGACACAATACTAACCAGAACAGTGGTAGATACATAGCAATATATTTGTCATGAAACATTCACCAAACAAGTGGTTTTTCCTGTGTATGAATGGCTTTTTAAATGATAGATGTGATAGACTCAGATATCCAGAAGTCAAATATCAGACTTTTCCTGAAAAAAGGACTATTTACATAGCTTTCTAAACATGATAAGTTCAATGATAAATAATTGCAAAGTAAAATATGCTATGGATTATGCAGAGAGATGGAAACAATTTATGACTGCTAAGCAGGAAGCTAAATATTCAGCTATGAGCAAATTTATGGGGCCTATTCTGTGCCCTGCATGGTGGTGATGAGAGGGGTAGCTACTGATATATCTTGAAAAAGAAGACTGCTCTGGCTAGCTTTACATTTTCTAGAAGCCATTCTGCTTGTGAAATCGAGAACGGATTTGACATGTAGGAAAAGTGAAGGCAGAGAGATCAGTTAGATTTTTGCTACTGTCCAAATGAGATGCAGAAAGCTTGGGCTCAGACAGTTGTTACAGAAATACAGAGTAGGTGAAGGTTTCTGAGCCCTGTGGAGTGTAGGTACATAAGCTCAAGAGAGCTGAAGGAGAAGTAATGACCCGAGCAAAGGATCATTTAACTTTGAAAGGCTTTGCACTCTCTTGGTTTAGTCATAAGGGGGAGAATCAGTACTTTTGGGGTCTATTGAAATTTCCATGATATGAATACACATGAATCCCACACCATCTTTTAAAAACTGACATAGTTTTACATGTTTTTCAGAGGTTTCAATGAAATTCAAATGGCAACCTGATAACTGATAAAATGACCCGTATCTAGGATAGCCATATGTCCCATTTTGCTTATATGTTGTCCTTATTTATTCCAGATCTCAGAGCATAATTATGACTATAGGATACTTTTTTATACATTTTTACTAGTTCTTTCAGAATTTCATGCATGTTTTTATCATATTCAGCATACTCCTCCCACCAACTCTTTCCAGATCCACCCCCCCTTTCCTGTCCACCTAACTTTGTATCTTTTGGTGTTCTTTTCCTGCACCAAGGCCAATTTGTGCTGCCCAAGTATTTTTGGGTGTGTGACTTTCAAGTGGGATACAGTCAACTCATTAGAAACTATACTTTTAGATAGAGCTGATGTTTCCTCCCCCAGCAGTTAAGATTTGCAATAGCTCCTGATTTGGGATGGGACTTTGTGTCCAACTCCATGACCATGGGATATTAATAGCAGCACCTCCAGTCATCTCAAAAGTGCCAGTCTGGATGGTCAATTTTGATGGTTACCCCAACCAACAGATACTTCTCCACATGAATATTCTTCTAGAGAAGACATGTCAATGTATTCATAAACTCAACCTTGGAATAAAAAAATTTCAGATTTGTTTGTATTCGAAAGTCAATAGAAAAGTAAAATAGAATGGAAAACTACAAATGAACAGAAAAGTAAACCATTAAATAACATAAGAATAAATCCAAATGGTCACTGAGTCTTTTTCATTCACTTCCTTCTTCTTCTACTATTTTGTACTGACTGGGTGTAAAATTTAAAGCCTTCCTGTCACTCTGCCTGAAAATTCCAACAGAGTGCCCTTAGGCCTCGAAAGGAATTAGGAGGTTGTGGCTGGTTGCTAGGTCCCTGACTGTTCTCCTTTCAAAGTGTCATCCTTCATTCTGTCTCCTATAATCCTATGAGAAACCAAAGCAAACTCGCTCAGTAGGGCTCCTTGTGAACGATCAAGAATTCTGCACTAAATCATCACCTCACTCATAGGTCCACATAGGGCAGGCAGAAGAGAAAGAAGCATAACAACTTTGTTTTCTGGCACACTGTTCTATCACATCAAGATTGGTTTTTGATGCACCCCAAACTCTTTTTTTCACACTCTGACCATGATGTTAAAACACAATTCTGGCCTGTGTGAGCCAATATAAAAGTGATGGACAAACAGAGTCTTAAGACAAAGAAGACTAAAGAAATTTTTAAAAAAAATTTTATTATTTCTATCCATCCTATCTCTATGAGGGACTTGTAATAACATGTATGATCAGTGGTTGGAATAAATTACATTTAGTAGTAATCAGATGAGAAATAACCCATTAAGTTACTCCCATTTTAAAAGATCTTTTTTGCTTGATCTTTAGTTTTAAAATAAATTCAGAGTCTTGCAAACACTTCTTAGATTCAATACCTTGAATGAAGTACTAACCACTAACCCAAACAATTAATACTTGCCTTTTTATTCTTTTAGAAATACCTGTAACTGTCTGATGCCTTGAGGATTGCTAAAATGAGATATAATTTGCATAAGGCTAGTATTCCTGAGGTCTATATTTCTTCAGTTCTCAAAAGACCCTTCCCCATCCACTTTTTTGTTTCAGGAATCGGTATGGCAGATAACTAAAATCTAATTCTAGGTACAATAAGAAACATACATGTCACCAGTTTCCTTCACAAAGGAGCTGATATACTCTTTTATTTTACTAAAATCTAAAAGGAATCTCTACATAATGCATCCATAAAAGTTGTTCAGACATGAAAAGTATGGGTTCATGCAAAGAAGCCAAGAAAATGGGTCACATTTTCAGTACCCTTACCCCCAACAGGGACCAGAATGAATACTGAATCAGTTGTCACAACCATCTGTTCTGCTATTTATTAGTCTGGACTATAATTTATCTATTTATATATGTCATTCCTCTAAACTCCACTGATCACTTGAGGGCAAACATTGTTTCCTCCTCATCTTTATTTTCCTGACACCTACCATGAAAGGAATTTGGTAACTTGTTGAATGAATGGACAGGATCACCTTTCATTTTTGTTTGAAGCCATATGTAACCCTTGTTCCACTGAGTTTTATATAGTGAATGTTCTGTCAGTGTTAAGTGGTGTAGGAGGTCCTTCTGTTTATGTGTTGCTTTCATTGGTTAATCAATAAAGAAACTGTTTAGCCTGATAGGGCAGAACTTAGGTAGGACAGAAGTGAATTCTGGGAGGAAGGAAGCAGAGTCTGAGAGACACCATGGAGCTTTCAGAGACAAATGTGCCTGCTCTTTCCAGGTAGGCCACTGCCACGTGGTGATACAGATTAAAAGAAATGGGTTAAATCAAGATGTGAGAGTTAGCCAATAAGAGGTTAGAGATAATGGGCCAAGCAGTAATTTAATTAATACAATTTCTATGTGGTTATTTTGGGTGTAAGCTAACCGGGCGGCCAGCTCTCCTTGTAACAGTTAAGTGCTGTGTATTATAATGGAGGTCGGTAGACTCATGCTACAGATTCCTACCGGCTGTTACATGTTTAGGAACATTGAAAGCAAAATAAATTTTAGTAGTTTAAACACAAGGCCATGATTGGAGTGTTTGCACCATGAAAATTGGAAAACATTGTTTCGCACTTTCACCCTAGAGCCCATCATTAAGTAGCTGAGAGCCCACGGGTAGTATGCTTTCCTAGGGCTTCTGTTAGTCAGATTTTCATTGCTGGGACAAACATCTCTTTAAAGAAAGAAGGATTTCTTTTTCCTCAAAGACACAGATATTTTATTCTGCAGTTTCTTGGGCTTTTTCCCTTTTGGAAGAGCATATAAAAGAATTCTGTTTACTTTACAAAAGTCAGGAAGCAAAGACACAAGAGGAAGGTGGGGTCCCAATATCTCTACCAAGAAAGTGCCACTCTCGTAACTTCCTCGCACTAGGCCCTAGCAAATAATTCTTAACTGTTTTGTTAGAGAACATATTTCCTCAACCAACAAGCCTTGAAAAGCAGGACGTAAAGACTAGTATAGGTGGTTCAACTAGGCCATAAGTAGTAGTAGTGCTCAATCGAAATGGACCAGCTCACACATCCAAATCAGAACATAATGAAAAATCAATGGTTAACAAAAATATCTCAGAGTAACTCTAACCAAACAAGTGGAAGACTTGTATGACAAGAACTTTAAATCTTTGAAGAAAGAAATTGAAGAAAACACCAGAAAGCTGAAAGATCTTCCATGCTCTTGGGTAGGTAGAATTAACATAGTAAAAATGGAAATCTTACCAAAAACAATTTACAGATTAATGCAATGCCCATCAAAATCCTAGCAAAATACTTCACAGACCTTAAAAGAACTGTACTCAACTTCATATGGAAAAGCAAAAAACCCAGGATAGCCAAAAACAATCTTGTACAATAAAATAACTTCTGGAGGCATCACAATCCATGACTTCAAACTCTACTAAAGAGCTACAGTACTGAAAACAGCCTGGTATTGGCATAAAAACAAACAGGAGGATGAATGGAACCGAATCAAAGATGTGGATATTAATCCACACACCTACAAACACCTGATTTTTGACAAAAAAGCAAAAAAATATCCAATGGAAAAAAGATAGCATATTTAACAGATGGTGCTGGCATAACTGGATATCAACATGTAGAAGAATAAAAATAGACCCATATCTATCACTATGCATAAAACTCAAGTCCCAATGGATCAAAGACCTCAGCATAAAGTCAGCCACACTGAACCTCATAGAAGAAAAAGTGGGATGTACACTTGAATGCACAGGCACAGAAGACCACTTTCTAAATATAACCCCAGTGTCATAGACACTGAGAGAAACAATTAATAAATGGGACCTCCTGAAACTGAGAAGCTTCTGTAAAGCAAAGGACACAGTCAACAAGAAAAAACAACAGCCTACAGAATGGGAAAAGATCTTCACCAACCCCACATCAGACAGAGGCCTGGTCTCCAAAATATACAAAGAACTCAAGAAATTAGTCATCAAAATAACAATCCAATAAAAAAATGGAGTACAGACCTAAACGGAGAACTCTCAACAGAGGAATATAAAATGGATGAAAGACACTTAAGGAAATGCTCAACATCCTTAGTCATCAGAGAAATACAAATGAAAACAACTCTGAGATTCCATCTTACATCTGTAAGAATAGCCAAGATCAAAAACATTGATGACAATTTATGCTAGAGTGGTTATGGGGTAAAGGGAACACTACTGCATTGCTGGTGGGAGTGCAAGTTGGATGTCAGTGTGGCAATTTCTCAGAAAATTAGGAAACAACCTTCCTCAAGATACAGCAATACCACTTTTGGGGATATATCCAATGGATGCTCAACTAGGACATGTGCTCAATTATGTTTATAGCAGCATGTTTGTCATAGCCAGAACCTGGAAATAACCTAGATGCCCCTCAACCAAAGAATGGATAAGGAAAATGTGGTACATTTACTCGATGGAGTACTACAAAGCAGAAAAAAATATTAAAATTTCAGACAAATGAATGAAGCTAGAGAACACCATATTGAGTGAGGTAACCCAGACCCAGAAAGAGAATTATTGTATGTACATACTCATAAGTGGTTTTTAGACATAAAGCAAAAAAGAACCTAGACAACAATGAGGAACCCAAGAGAGACCTACATGGATCTAATCTACATGGGAAGTAGAAAGAAACAAGATCTCCTGAGTAAATTAGGAGCATGGAGACCATGAGAGAGGGTTGAAGGAAAAGGGAGAGGAAGGGATGGAAGCAGCAAAAAAGAGTAAAGGATAACTAGGAGAAATGATGAGAGGAAAGGTTCTCAGAGGAATCTTGACCCCAGCACAGAGGTGGTTTTTTTCATGTTGCTATGTTTCTACTTAGTATTTTACACAAAACATGTATAAAGTCACACCATCACTATTCATTTATAGCATTTCCTTTGATATGAGGCTCCTAGTCAAGATTTACAACTCTTTATTAACAGTATGCCTGTATTGATGGTGTACTTAACAAACAGTTGGTTGAATATATAAAAAAAGAAAGAAAAATAAGTGGGCTATAGTCCACTACAGCTGTTCCAGCTCCGAGTTTCAGAGACTTCCACTTTAGGGAGCATGTACAGAATGCTACTAACATTGTCCTAGTAAACTTTTCAAATTTATGGTTACTTGAACCCCTCTACATATTTTTGAATCATACACATATACTAACCAATTGAATTCAGAGTAGCTTAAAATGAGTTTCCAGAAAAAGAATACCCCTTTCTTAGAAGCGGCCACCATGGAGGAGACTCAAAAGAGATAACATTGAAAGAAGAAATAGAAGGCTCCATGTTTGCTGTAATCAGAGCCATGATGCTCTGCTCAGCCCACTCTTTTTTTTTTGAGAATAAACAAGTTTATTTGGGTTCAGATGCCATGGCATCAGCAGCCAGTTTTCCCTCTTACATAATTATCACTTCTAAGACATGTCTACAGGTACTCTTTTTCTCAAGAGTATATTTGTGGTTGTTACTTGCGCAATAAACCCTTGCCTGTTTGATCTACTAGCATGTCCTATCTGAATTCTTCTTTCTGGAACATGATAACCAAAACTAATGCTGGGGTAGAGACCAGAAGAAACTAGAGACAGTTTACCACCCCTCACTAATGCCACCATCTGGCACCAAGCCTTTAACACATAAAGCCTATGAGATATAGTCAAGAGTCAAACCTTAAAAGTACTTATATCCCCGCCAGGCGGTGTGGCACACACCTTTAATCCCAGTACTCGGGACGGCGAGGGCAGAGGCAGGCGATCTCTGAGTTCGAGGCCAGCCTGGTCTACAAGAGCTAGTTCCAGGACAGACTCTAGAAATACAGGGAAAAACCTGTCTCGAAAAACCAAAAAAAAAAAAAAAATGAAAAAAGTTATATCCCTCTAATTGTGTAAATGTGCATGATCAAGTGTACATATAATATGTGTTTACTTTAAGAGAGAAAAGAGACCATATGGGGGAGGGTGGCTAGATGATACTTCAAATTGATCTAAAAGCTACAATTCAATACCAACTACTATTGAATTTACAAAAAACTGAATTCATCAGAAAAACTTCACACACTATAACATTGACACTGTAGATGGAGAATGCTCATTTGTTTCCTGGCTGCCCAGACCTAAAATATCACATAGAAACTATATTAATTACAACACTGTTTGGCCAGTGACTCAGGCATGTTTTTAGCTAGCTCTTACAGCTTTAATTAACCCGTGTTTCTATTAATCTGTGTATTGCCACGAGGGTTGTGGCTTACCGAAAATGTTCCTGGTTACCTCTTTCAGGCAGGCTACATGGCGTCTCTCTGACTTCTGCCATACTCTCTTTCTTATTTTTGTTCAGTTTTCCCACCTGGCTTCACTCTGTTAAGCCATTGGCCAAAACGCTTTACTCTTCAACCAATAAAGCAACACATTACAGAAGGGCATGCACATCTTTTCCCCTTCCTGTCTAATTAAAAAGAAAGGCTTTAACTTTAACATAGTAAAATTACATATACAAAACAGTTATCAAGCAAGAATTATAGTTCAATATTTACTCCATTTAGGATTTGACAAATTAAGGAAAATACTCTATCATCTAGCCTATATTTGCAAGTCTAAAGCTTTATATCTAATTTATCCTTTATCATAACTAAAGAAAATTATAACTATCTTCAATTCTTCAAAGACCCCAGAAGGATATAATATTACCTAAGTAAACAAGAAGTACGTTGTAAGCAACTTCAAAAGCTCTAGAATTGACAGAGACATCTCACTACCTGGGCAGTCACCAAAAGATCTTCTGTAATGTTGGAGCATCCATCTTCTGCCTACAGGCCATAGTATCTGGCAGGACTTTCCCATGAAGCAGGAAATTTGAAGATCTGTTCTGCCTTATAATGACAAAGTTCATACTTGCTTTCTTCGGTCTCCTGCGAACATCTGGCAGGAACCCTGAAGGACTGTCTCACCTTCTTAAGTAAGTTCAGCAGCCATTTTTCTGCGGGTCCCTGCATGTCTAGCTTATACAGACATTACCATCAGGTAGTCCAGGGAAGAGCAGTTTCTTGTCCAAATGGCTAGCAAACTCCATAAGTAGTTTCTTCAATGCCTATCATCCGCTTGAAGTAATTGGTACTACCAGAAGCAGACATTTCTCACTGTTGAGAAAAGACTAAGTTCTTAAAAGCTTTTACATGCCATGTTCTGTAAGTCTTTTAAAGGTTTGAAGAATACCTATCCATCTGAAATATATGTCTGTACATCTAGAAAACATAACTATCATGACTACAAGTTTGACTATTATAAATGACTATTATTAATCTGCAATTTTTAATTATATATTACATTTTTAAATAAGCTGTCTAAGCATAATATCTTACACAAGAACAGAAATACATATAACAAAATTGGCCTTAAATTTGTATCAATAGACCAAGATCCATACCAAAGCATTCATCTCTATATCTTCCTCATTTTTCTTTGAAATTGGCTGTGATCATTAATCACTTATAATCAACCCTCTTTAAATGAAAACAAACATTTATAAACAATCATTTTTGGAATTTTGGAATTGTTTTCTCCAAACTGCTCCTCTGCTTTTTGTTGGGCTATGTATTTTTAGGGCTTATGGAGGACTTTCAAGTTGTCTTGTTTCATGAAACCACATTAGCCTGGAAGGAATCTGCAAGTTCTCATCTTCTGTGGAAAGAAAGGCAGAACCTCTTTCCAAAGCAACATATCCTTAGACCCAAATTTTGAAGTCAAGATATCTTTATGTTGGTTTAACTTAGCAGCCCCCAGAATCAAATATCTCTCTGCAGTTAAAAAACAGTAAACATAATTCAGACTCTCTGTGTATATTCCATCTTTATGTGGCTTACTTTTCTTTTCTCTTTTAATCTATGACTATCTGTACTCTTTTACTGTCTCTTTAAAGACTTTGTTTTTTTAAACTATTTCTTTTTTAACTGTTTGTACTCTTTTCGTCTCTCTCAAGCCTATGTACATTTTAAAAAACACACTATGTCTTATTGAGAGGTCTTTTATGTCTGAATCTGTCCTATTGTGTTTCTGAAATACTTTTCTGACAAGTGGCTTTTTAAAATGATAAGGAGTGTGGTTGCAACATCCCTGGATGCCTCTCTTGACCTTTTAATATGGTGGAGGTACATTTACTGCCTCTGCAAGCCATGCTCACTGCCCCTGCTCCAAGGACGCAGCCGATCTATGTTGCCATTAAACAACTTGTAGCATTCTGCTTACAAACCTCATTTAAGTGTTCCATAGCCAGACTTCCTAAAAGAGCCAGAGCTGTTCATGCTACCAGTATGAACCAGGAAGCCTTCCTAAAGGAGCCCTGTCTCTGCTTGCAGACAGCAAACAGAGCTTATCTGGAAAAGAAAAAAGAAAAAAAAAACACAGCTACCAAGAAGCTGGGCTTGGCTCCTGTTTTTGTGGGTTTAGAAGCTCTCTTTTTTTCTTAAGCTTTTTTTGTAGGTCTTATGTGGATCCATGCCCCAGATGGTAGGGGCCATTTTGTAGTGTATATCCCATCTTTGCGTGGCTTATTTTTCTCTCCTCCCTCATTTAATCTATGACTGTCTGTATTCTTTTATATTACTTTTACTGTCTCTTTAAAGACTTCATTTTATTTTTTAAAACCTATATTAAAAGATTTCCTAAACATTAAAGTTATAAGTGATGAAGTAGTTTGCCAGGGGGACTGTGAGTACTCTGTGTGGATTATGAGAGCTCACATGGAAGCTAGATGAAAATCCACATATCAAAGAAAAGAGCATCATGATCCTAGAACATTTGACTATTCAACCTCTCATCTACAGATTTCTCAGAATTCACTCCAGAGCTATTGAATCTGCATCTACATCTTAGAAGCTCCTCCACCCTTAAAATGAAAAGGAGACCCCCCAATATTCACACAAAAACTAACATTTGAGAATTGCTCACTCTTCATGATGACCAGGGTCACAGTTACCTCTAAGATTCTAAGCTACTGTCACTTGCGTAAACCAAGACAAAAACATTCATACCGTATTTTTCAGGAAATAAAATGTCACAATAAAATGTGATTACCTTAAGCATATGTCACACTTTCCAAAATAATCTCTATATACATATATCATAGGTAAAATCAGCAAGATGTAAGTCAAAAGCCAAAGTTGAAATTCTGTATTTGGATAAACTCCTACAAGAGAATCAAGGCAAACCCACCAACCTAAAGCCAGCAAGAGCATCCATGTGCGTGGCACACAGTCCAATCATTCTTCATTTTCTGTCCTATATTCTAAGCTCTTTGCATATGCTGTTGTAGACATACTATTATTTATTCAATGTGTAGGAGTGTTTTCCCACTTTTAGGCAACCATGTGCATGCCCAGTGCCTGTGTCAGAAGAAGGTGTCACATCCCCTAGAACTGGACTTATAGATGATTGTGAGCTAGTATATGGGTGCTGGAAAAGGAAATCAGGTCTTCTGCCTGAACAGCAGTGTTCACAGAGCTGTGACTCTGGCCCCTCATGGGCTTACTTCTTATCATGAGATTTTTTTTTAAATCACTGTAGGAATGGACACCAGCTTTCCAAATAGATTGGCTTAGTAATATCCTTACTTTAGAGCAGTGCCTATTTTTTTAGAGATCTTTTATCAAATTTATTTATTTTTAGCTAGAGTCTCAATTAATAGCCAAGGCTGGCCTAAACTTGTAGAATTCCTCCTGACTCAGCCTCCCAAGAGCTAGGATATAAGTGTGAGCTACCATGCCCAGTTTCTCTTTTCAGATGTCTTCTTCTCTCACTGGGCTTGCCATAGAAGTTTGTTTCAAATAGATATTCCAGTCAATGCTATTGACTGATATCAGTTATGGTTAGTTTTGAGACAGTGTCTTGTTTCTATACCTCACCAGTGACTACACATTCTGTAGAGCAATTCAAATCTATGGCAAAAATTATTTACATTGTTAAAAGTGTATTTGATATCATCTCTAATCAATGAACTTCTGATGTATTGCTGTGCTTTCTCCATAGCATTATACAAGTAAAATTTCCCTTTAAACTGTATGTTATAAACTATAAATGTTGCTAGAAACTCATCAAATCCATTGAGTGCCTCTCAGGAAAGCTGTACGCTTTCTGATCTGTGCTGGGTTGAACAGGATTGCCAATCTTTTTCGTCAAAGCTACAAATTTCAGCTTTGCAGGTCATGCAGGCACTGTCACAAGCACTTAGAAGCAGCCATGAACAATATGTAAATGTTTGACATAAGGGATGTTCCTGTGTTACAATAAAACTTTGTTTACCAACACAGGCAGATAATAATTTGGTGACCCATGAAGTAGAAGTTTCTGTTAGCCAAGATCTCCCTTCTCAGTTTTTCTGAATGAAGATTGAGCCAGTTCACATAGATTTGCCTTCTTTGCAATGCATGAACCCATATGGTTCTACTTTGTCCAATATAAGCCAATGAGTACAATCCAAACATGTATATTGACAACAATATTGAAAATAAGAAAGACAAATTTGCCCAAGTGTGCCTTGTATTTCTATTTCGCTTTTGCTCTGCTATCCTCAAGTAAATGCACAGCTCTCTTCATTGGCTTATCTTTCTAAGTTTCATTCTGGAGGAAAACACACACATAGAAAATTCTTTGGCTCTAGCAATGGAGATGGGCAGGGGCATGAGCCAATTCAGAGTTAAGTTCCGTAAAGAAATCTAGATTGAGAAGTTCAGAGACAGTTTGCTTCTCATCCTCTATCAGTCATACCAAAGGAGGGACCAGCTAGAGTAAGCAGCCCTGCCTTCTCTGGAGAAACTCCTTAATTCTCCCTAAATTTGCTTACTTCCAAGTCCATGAAACTCGTTCCCATGACACCATTTCTACACTGACTTATTTAACCAATTTGAAGAGGATTAAGGGCTGCGTTGACACAGAATGAAAAACATGTTCTGGCAGCTTTGATCCTCCCCGCTATGAGTTCAAATGTCAGATCAAGGAATCTGCAGATTGTTACCCATTTTGAATTCAAGCTGATATCAGAAAGGCCTTAAAGGTTCTGTTTTAATTTGCAAATTGAGATTTGCTGGAAGCCAAGGAAGACAAACAGTCCTCATCAATGCCCCAATTTTGCAAGTTTAATCCACAAGTTCACTGTTTCTTTGACCCTTGTGGAGTTGCAGATTGCTTTGTTTCTCCCTGAACACTGTGTAATTAAAAAAAAAAAGCTGATCAATGAAGAGAGACCTCCCCTGCATGCGAAAAAGACAGCTGTGGGGAATCATAAAATGGCTGGGTTTCATGGCTGAATCTGTCAAATATTTATCCACCTTTTAAAAAAAAAAATCAAAATTTTCATCTGCTGAAAACAAAGCCGGGGTTTGTGGCAGCGGCGGTGGGGGAGGTCATCCTATTTTTACTTGAAAAAGTCAGAAACACTGATTTTTGACTTTGTACCACAAGAGGGTTGGGAGTTAATTTATTCATTTTGCAGGAGAGACAGTACAGAGGCAGCTACTCCAGCTGTTATAATGTCGAAGCAAGCGTAAATATGATTGAGAAGGATATGCACCTTGTTCCTGCCTGCTAGCAGCAGATACTAGTGAAATCATCGACAGAGGCACCAATTGCAGTAGCCTTAATGAACTGCAGCCTGAAAAACCACTAAAAAAATAGCCCCAGCCTCTGCAATACAGAAGGCAAGCAAGGGAGAGAACTGATAAACAGGGGGAAATGGTCTTACTGAATTTAGTCTCTGCCAGGCAAGCCTTGAATATACCCCTTAGCTTCCCTCTTTAAACGTGCAAATGAATATGGGCTGCTTCTCCGTCACCTAAACTGAATGGTGAAGAAAAGTTTCAATCTCATTGACTAATTCAGCTGTTCCTTTAAATTGAATTTTTAAACATATGGGCACACAAACCAATCTATATGCAGAACAATTCTTTGAACAGCATGCAAATGGTTTAGGATTACATGCTAGGTATAACACGAGTGAGTTTTCACAGTACAAAAGAATGAATTCCTTATTGTGACACTTGAGATAACAATACTAAAGAATTTCAGCTCAACTTTAAATTGCTCTCCCCAACTGTTGCAGTTTGCTTAGAGGAAGCTAAGTTGCTGTTTACTTTCTTTTTCCTTCCACCAAACAGGAATTGTTTCTGCCTGTTAAAGAATGAGCTACCAATCATCACAACAGTCATTCAGCGAACATTTATCAAACATCCATTATGTATCTGATAATATGGTAAGGGTTCTGAATAGTGAGAAAAATATACCATAAGCCCTCTAAAAAAAATGCGTTCTTTTAGTTATGACAGGGATATATAGAAAGAAATCAGTCATATCCAAAGAGAGAGAAAGAAAACACATTCCTCACTTGAGATTTTTATTTCAATCCCACAAACCCCACTTTCATCATGGTATGCCATGTTGACCTTGCGCTTTGATTTATTTACACACGTCCCCGATAAGTTGTTCTGCTCAGTCATCGTTCTTGAAAAGAAGTGAATACTACAACATGGCTTACCTTTGTATATTGGGCACTGCTGACCAGAATGGACTGTATAGGAATGGGGAAAGTGCTCTGGTGGAACCTGTTTACTGTGATGCCAACACAAGGAAGAAAGCCTGGGGACAGATTTCTATTGACTATTTATTGGGTATCAGCGACTGATTCTGCCCTGATCAATTGTTCAGACTTTTGCTGATAAGGGGAGCTAGTTAATGAGGGGAAGAGGAGACAGGAAAGGAGAAAACCTTTTTAAATGTTAAGGTATTTTATAAGCTGAACAGGGCTGGTATACAACCATCAGGTGTTGCTATCTGATTGCTCAAATTTTTTAATATCACCTAGAGTTTAGGTAGCACATTTGTTATAGCATCCATAGAAAATTTGAGTTTAGAAACTGTCACTTTAGAAATGTCATCATGGAAGAGGTGCCTCCTGAGACAAGTCTCCAAGGGATGAGTTGGAGGCAGGCTTGGCAGAAGATGCTTAAGCAGGCCAGTAGGAAAGCTCACATTTATAAATAAGAAAGGAGTGTTCGTAAAAGACAAGAGTATCTCTGGGTGGATGATGCATAGGTTGCAAAGAGAGAGAGAGAAGAAATGTACCCTGGACACAAATTACAGCTAATCCTGAAAGCCTCCTTAGTGTTGGGGTTTATCCTAAGAGCCTTGTGGAGCCATTTAAAAGCTTAAGCAAGTCCCTCGAAAGGAGGGGTAGCAGGAGAGTGGTGGGATTTGCATTTGAAAAGGCTGCTGGGTCTGCAAGGTGGAGAATAATGAGAGTGGAGAAACCGGGGAGTGAGGTCCTTCAGAATACCTGAGAGCCTCTGTTTTAAGGGCGGAGCCCGGCTTCAGAAAAAGGTTCTGTGACCTTTGAGAAGCCAGTGTGGGCAAAACACCATAGAAATTAGAGCTGTTAAAGCAATGATTACCGAACGATGCTAAGGCTACAGTGGGACTGAGGAAAGCGTAAGGGTATAATCAGAGACTGAATCCTGGAGTCTGAGATTTCATAAGCAGTGAATTCTTGGTGGTGAAAATGAGGCCTTTCCGCAGAATTTGAGAACAAAAGAGTAGGAGCAGGCACAGTGGGCGACAAATGATTCACTGTTTTTATTGGCCCCGATCATCTCGCAAAAAGAAGTAAGAACCTTACAGAATTCTCTAAGAGATCTCATACTGGGCATAGGACTGACCTGCATCCAGGGCCACAGAAAGCCAACTTCAAAATTTATCACTGTTTTTGTTTTTTGTTTTTTTGTTTTTTTAATACGGTTTATTTTTTTATATTTAAAAATTTCCATCTCTTCCCCTTCTCCTCCCCCTTCCCTTCCCTCCCCTCCACCCATACCCCCCTCCCTCCCTCCGATTTTTGCTGTTGCTTGTTGGGTCTGGGGTCGTACAATGATGGGGAACAGACCACCAAAGTCTATGAAATCTGAAGCAAACTTTATTCTAGAATAATAAAAAAAAATCAATGTGAGGCACAAAATGCCTGTGAGCTACTTGAGATCACAGCCAGAGTTTGGACTTCTTCTGAAATTGTGGCAATGGAAGCATGTTCTGGCCCCTTTTTATAACAAGAATATAGTATTAGACATGGACAAAAGAATTTTTACAATTTCGAAGTTAAAGCTTAGATACATATTGCAGCTTAAGTTTAACAGTTTTCAGTAACAAGGTTTTAGCTAAAATGTTTACAGAGGCAGATCTCCTTCCCAGCTAATAGTATTCAGAAAGAACTTTACAACTTTTCTGGCATAACTGGTTTCTCATAGCAGAGAAGGATACCATAGAAGGGAAGGATATGAATAAGGTGAAGTCAAAAGTCACGTAGGAACATTTGGTTAAAGTTTATGGGACAGGGGTTTCTGCACAAACCTTTATTAAAAGTTAACTTCAGTTTACAACAGCTGTCAGTTGTAAGGGGCAAGAGGGTTGCCATCAAAAGTTAACCCCTGGCTGTTTGCAGAGGTGCTAGCTGTAAGCCAAAAGCCATTGTTAAAGTCAATCCTTTGCTGCTTACTAAGCTAATGAAGGTCTGTTCCCAATTCTTTTAAGTTTAATAATTTTATACTTTTGTGTTTCTATTCCTAGACCCTTCATTGCTGTTTTGTATTTAGCTTGGTTTGATTTGAGATGGGGTTGAACATAGCCCAACTAACCTCCAACTTACCATACAGCTGTGTGCTTTGAGAAACAGAGGCAAACAACTGCTGTCTCTTTCCACATTATCAGAATTTATGTCTATGACTGTGCCCCTCTCTGGCACTGTCTTTTGAGAATACAAGAATTGACTCTGATCCTGAGATTGAAACTGGGGGAAAGTTGGAGAGCTCCCCATAGTAGTGGCAGATCTTTAAGTTTATGCCTTCTTTGTAGATGTTTCTTTCAAATTTCTTCCTGTAAAATACAATTTCTTCCATGAACATGCATGTACATACTATGTATGTATGCTAGTATGTTGGGACATACACAGCTGTGAGCCTGTTCCACCTTGTCTGAAGGTTAGAGCGTTTGAGCTTCTTTTGCTCTTTCAAAGTTGTTGACAACAGGGGAGGGTGACTACAAACAAGAGATCCTGACCTAGGGTGTGCTTACCTGGTATTTTGGACAGCAAGATGGCTCACAGAGGTAGATCTGCTCTACTCTGACCATTCAAGCATACTTCTGCTTATTCTTTTGAAACAGGCGGTTTGACCTCGGGAGCGGCTGCCTGCAGGATATTTGGTCTAGCATATTTTCACTGTCCCAAACATCGTATGTGTTACTCAGTAATTAATGGCTTGATGTGTCAAGTATTGGAGCAAGTAACTGTTCTGGTTATCCTTTGTGTCATGTTAAAGCAGTCTTTTGCCTTCTCTCCCACCCCCCTTATTAGTATTGGGGTATAAAAGTGTATGGAAAACTAAATGCAGACAGATTTCAGTATTTACTAGAACTCCCTCCTGATACTATCCCTTCAGCTCCATTTCAGTCTCAGGTAGAAGTAAGAGCCAGTGGCTGGCTGGTTTGCTTTTCTGAGCTTTAGGTAGAACCCCAATATCTGTCTCTGCATTTTATTATTTGAGCTACAAACATCTCTACCTATTTTCTTCACATTTCTTTTTTCTTGAAATTCTTGTTCTTATGTATAAAGTAATTGATTTTACTGATTTGTTGGTGTTCATCATGTGCTATGGATATAAACTTTTTGTCTATTATCCTTTTAAAATATATTCTCCAAAGACACCTGTCTTTTAAATTTTTAATTTTGATCTAGTTTTGATCAGTATATAATAATTCTTTATATTAATAGTGTACATTGAGATGTTCTAATATACATGTGCATTGTATAATGACCAGAGTAACAAATATAATCATCATCTTAAACATTCATCATTATTTTGTGATGAAAACATTAAAAATCTCTTTTGCTGTTTTTTCTTTTAGAGATGTATAGTACCTAATTATTTAAAGAAAGTTTACCTTATTGTACAATGTCATGCTAAAATTTCTTATCTAAAAACAACTCAGTTCCCATTGATAAATATTCTACCCATCCCTTCTTGCTACTCTTTCAGCCTCTGAATACAACGATGATACTCGCAAGTACCATGCAATCAACTATTTCAGATTCCACAAATGAGTTCAAAGTGTGGTACTTGACTTTCTGTTCCTGGCTTACTTCATTTAACATAATGATCTATAGTTTTAATGCTTTTACCTGCCCACTTAACATTCCCATACTCAAGATTATTTATTTTTTTACAATTTTATGCTTATATGTTTTAGCAGGTTATACATATATTATGTAAGACTCTGGAAAGACATTAGTCTCTGGATGGTTATAGCCACATATTGATGTCATTGGCAGTTATGAAATGAATAAAAAGGAAGTAGGAGTGGCCAGAGGAGAAAGTAGAACTGCCAAGACAGACCAATGACAAATTCAGCCAAGTTCATGGGTAACTTTGGTGCTAAAAAAGCATCTCAAAATTTTTTTGGAGTTAGACAGAGATAGAGTCCTGCATTTGGTTACTCACTGAACCTTTTTTGATGTTTTTGTTTGGTTTGTTTTTGTGTTTGTGTTTTTTTTTCTTTTTGGTGTTTTTGGTTTTTGTTTTGTTTTGTTTTAAATAGGGTCTCTCTGCGTAGCCCTAGCTGTCCTGAAACTCACTCTGTAGAGCAGGCTAGCCTCAAAATCAGTGATCCTGCTGCTTCTGCCTGAGTGCTGGAATTAAAGGTGTGGGCTTCCATGCCCAGCTAGTATTCAAGGTTTTATAGCACCCTAAATCATCAAAACTGGAAGGAGATTTAATGTTTATGTCCCAGTTGGTTCATTTCTCAGATGAGAAAATATGGGCTGAAGATCGGCAGGATTGATCAGAAAACAGCCCTTGATTTTCAGACCAGCATTCTCTCCCATGTGCTAGTTTTGTTGTTTCTGACATAATATTTTATAAGATATGCCTTTAATTAAAACATTTCAGTGAGGGAACATGGATGCAAGCCTAGACTATTATACCCAGCAAAGCTAGCATTCACCATTGATGGAGAAAACAAGATATTCCAGGACAAAAACAGATTTAAACAATACGCAGCCACAAATCCAGCCTTGCAGAAAGTAATAGAAGGAAAATCACAAACCAAGGAGTCCAACAACGCCCACAATAACTCAGGCATCTAGCGACCCTTCGCCAGCACAACTAGAAGAAGGAAAACACACAAACTCTACTACTAAAAATGACTGAAGTTAACAACCACTGGTCATTAATATCACTTAATATCAATGGACTCAATTCACCTATAAAAAGGCACAGGCTAAGAGACTGGATACAAAAACAGAATCCAACATTTTGCTGTTTACAAGAAACACACCTCAACCACAAAGACAGACACCTACTCAGAGTAAAGGGTTGGGAAAAAGGTTTATCATAGCAAATGGGCCCTAAGAAACCAAGCGGAGTGTGGGCACCCATACCGTAATTTCCACAAAGTTGACTTCAAACCTAAATCAATCAGAAGAGATTGGAAAGGGACACTTTATACTTCATACAGGAAAAATCCATCAGAATGAAGGCTCACTCCTGAATATCTATGCCCCCTAATATACGAGCTCCCACTTATGGTAAAAGAAAACACTTCTAGAACTCAAGGCAGCCATCAACGCACACACACTAATAGTTGGAGACTTCAGACACTCCTCTCATCACCAATGACAGGTCAATCAGACAGAAACCTAACAGAGAATTGAAAGACTTAATAGAGGTATGAACCAAATGGACTTAACAGACATCTATAGAACATTCCACCCAAATAGGAAAGAATATACCTTCTTCTTCTGCGGCTCAGTGGAACCTTTTCGAAAATGGACCAGATACTTGGTAACAAAGCAAACTTCCAAAATTACAAAAAAATATTAGTAACCCCTGTGTCTTATCGGATGCACCATGGACTAAAATTAGAATTCAACAACAATGCTACCACCAGAAAGCCCACAAACTCATGGAAAAGTGAACAGTCAAACGACTGACCCACACCTGGGTCAAGAAGAAATAAAGAAGAAATTACAGTCTTTCTTGAATTTAATGAAAAACAAAGACAACACATACTCAACACCTATGGGACACAATGAAAGCATGGCTAAGAGGAAAAGTTCATAGCACTAAGTGCCCACCTTAAAGAAAACGGAGAAAGCACTCATTGTTTGACTTAACAGCACACCTGAAAGCTCTGGAAAAAAAAGAAGGTAGACTCACCTAGGAGAAGTAGAAGACTGGAAATAATCAAACTGAGGGCAAGAAATCACACAAATAGAACACAGGAAACAATCCAAAGAATGAACAAGAAGCTGGTTCTTGGAGAAAATCAACAGATTGACAAACCCTAGGCCAAACTAATCAACGGCAGAGGGAGAACACGCAAATAATAAGATCAGAAATGAAAAGGGGGGACATAACCACAGACACAGAGGAACTCAGAGAATCATTAGATCTTACTACAAAAGCTGTATGCCACAAATTGGGAAAATGTAAAGAAATGGACAGTTTTTTAGATAAATACCATATACCAAAGTTAAACCCAGGACCAGGTAAATGCTCTAAATCGTCCTGTTAGTCGCGAAGAATTAGCAACTTGTATCAGAAACCTCCCTACCAAAAGAGCCCAGGACCAGTGGTTTCAATGCGGAATTCTACCAGAACTTCACAAGAGACCTAATACGGCTATAGCTCCTTGAGGTATTTCATAATATAGAAACACAAGAGTCACTCTGCCAAAGTCCTTTCTATGAAAGCTACAGTTACCCTGAATACCTAAACCACACGAAAGACTCAACCAAGAAAGAGAATTAGCAGCCAATCTCACTCATGAACATTGATCGCAAAAATTCTCAATAAAATACTGTGTCAAACGCGAATCAAGAACACACATTAGAAAAATTATCGCATTACGTACAAGGTAGGCTTCATCCCAGAGATCAGGGCTGGTTCAACATACGAAAATCTATTAATGTAATCCATCATATAAACAAACTGAAGGAAAAAAACATATGGTCATCTCATTAGATGCTGAAAAAGTATTTGACAAATTCAGCACCCTTTTATGATAAGGGTCTTGGAGAGATTATGGATACAGGGTCATTCCTAAATATAATAAAAGCTATTTACAGCAAGCCGACAGCTACATCAATTAAACGGAGAGAAACCAAGGCTATCCCACTAAATTCAGGAACACGACAAGGCTGTCCACTCTCTCCTTATCTCTTCAATATAGTGCTTGAAGTTCTAGCAATAGCAATAAGACAACATAAGGGAATCAAGGGGATTCAATTTGGAAAGGAAGGAAGTTAAACTTTCATTATTTGCAGATGATATGATAGTATACATAAGCGACCCCAAAAACTCCACCAAAGAACTCCTACAAGCTTATAAACTCGTTCAGTAACGTGGCAGGATACAAGATTCAACTCCAAAAAATCAGTCGCCCCTCCTCTACACAAAGGATAAGGAAGCAGAGAGGGAAATCAGAGAAGTATCACCTTTCACAATAGCCACAAATAGCATAAGATATCTGGGAGTATCGCTAACCAAGGAAGTGAAGGATTATTGACAAGAACTTAAGTCTTTGAAGAAAGAAAATTGAAGAGGATACCAGAAAGTGGAAGGATCTCCCCTGCTCGTGATTGGGGAGGATCAACATAGTAAAAATGGGCAATTCTACCAAAAGCAATCTATAGATTCAATGCAATCCCAATCAAGGTCCATTAAATTCTTCACAGAGATTGAGAGGACAATAATCAACTTTATCTGGAAAAAACAAGAAACCCAGGATAGCCAAAAAAATCTTATACAATAAAGGTTCTTCTGGAGGCATTACCATCCCTGACTTCAAACTCTATTACAAAGCTACAGTATTGAAAACGGCTTGTATTGGCAGAAAAAGCAGAGAAGTTGACCCATGGAATCGTATAGACAGAACCGGGATCTTTAAACACAAACCTATGAACACCTGATTTTTGATAAAGGAGCCAAAAGTACACAATGGAAGAAAGAGGGCATCTTCAACAATGGTGGCTGGCAGAACTGGATGTCAACCTGGTAGAAGAATGAAAGTAGATCCATATGCTATCACCATGCACAAAACTCCAGTCCAAATGGATTAAAGACCTCAATATTAATTTGAACACATTGAGCTCGATAGAGAGAAAGTGGGAAGTACTCTACAACAAAATGGCACAGGGGAACCGTGTCCTATGCATAACCCCAGCTGCACAGACTATTAAGGGCAACATTTGAATAAATGTGGACCCCTCCTGAAGTTGAGCAGCTTCTGTAAAGCAAAGGACATTGTCAGCTAAGACACAAAGGCAGCCTACTGACTGGGAAAAGATCTTCACCAACCCTGCAACTGACAAAGGTCTGATCTCTAAATATATAAGGAACTCAAGAGACTAGACGGTAAAATGCCAATTACCCAATAAAAATGGGGCGCTGAACTGAACAGAGAATCTCAACAGAAGAAGTTCGAATGGCCAAAAGACACTTAAGGTCATGCTCAACCCTCCTTAGCTATCAGGGAATGCAAATCAAACAACTTTGAGATATCATCTTACAACCTGTCAGATTGGCTAAAATCCAAAACACCAATAATAACCTTTGCTGGAGAGGGTTGTGGGGTAAGGGGTACACTCATCCATTGCTGGTGGACTGCACACTATGTGCAACCACTTTGGAAAGCAGTGTGGCGGTTTCTCAGGAATTCGGGATCAACCTACCCCAGGACCCAGCAATTCCACTATTGGGAATATACCCAAGAGATGCCCAATCATACAACAAAAGCATATGCTCATCTATGTTCATAGCAGTCATTAGTTGTAATAGCCATATCCTGGAACAACCTAGAATGCCCTTCAGTGGAAGAATGGATGAAGAAACTGTGGAATATATACATGCTAGAATACTACTCAGCGGTAAAAAAACAATGACATCTTGATTTTGGCAGAGCAATGGATGGAAATAGAAACAACTATTCTGCGTGAGGTAACCAGACCCAAAAAGATAAACATGGGAATGTACTCACCTCATATCGGTTTCTAGCCATAATTAAAGGACATCGAGCCTATAATTTGGGATCCTTGAGAAGATAATAAGAAGGTGAACTCCCAAAAAAGATATAGTAATCCATCCTGGATATTGGAAGTAGACACGATCGCCAGGCAAAAATTGGGAACTTGAGGGTTGGGCAAGACTGGCCAAGGGAAAGATGGGAGAGAAAAGTGTGAAGGGGAGAACGGGGGAGCTCGGAGAATGGGGTGGCTTGGGATATAGGAGGGTGGTTATGGGAGCAGGGAAGCATATATCTTAATTAAAGAGCTACCTGAGGGTTGTCAAGAGACTTGACCCTAGAGGGGTTCCCAGTTTCCAGGAGACGCCCCAGTTAGTTCCTTGGGCAGGCTGAGGAGAGGGAAGCCTGAAAAAGGCCATTTCCTATAGCCATACTGATGAATTTCTTGCATATCACCATAGAACCTCCACTGACGATAGATGAAGAAAATGACAGAGCCCCACATTGGAGCACTGGACTGAGCTTCCCAAGGTCCTGAGAGGAGCAGAAGGAGAGAGAACATGAGAAAGAAAGTCAGGACCGTGAGGGAACCTCCAGCTGGCGACAGATGGGGAAGGTGACTGAGCCCCACATTGGAGCACTGGACTGAGCTCTCCAAGGTCCTGATGAGGAGCAGAAGGAGCGAGAACATGAGGGAGAAAGTCAGGAACGAGAGGGGTGCGTTCACTGATGGAGACGGTGGGACAGAACTAATGGGAGATCACCAACTCCAGTTGGAATGGGACTGATGGATCATGCGACCAAACCCGTCTCTCTGAATGTGGCCAACAGCGGGGGCTGACTGAGAAGCAAAGGACAATGGCTCTGGGCTCTGATTGTTCTGCATGGACGGGCTCTTGTGGGAGCCTTCTCAGCTTGGTCGATCACCTTCCTGGACCAGGGGGGAGTTGGGAGGGACCCTGATCTTAGCATAGAGTGGGGAACCCTGATGGCTCCTTGGCCTTGAGAGGGAGGGAGGGGAGGTTTGGGTGGAGAGGAGGGGAGGGAAGGAGGAGAAGGAGGGGAGGGAAGGAGGAGGAGGAGGGAAGGAGATGGAAATTTTTTAAATATAAAAAAAAAATAAACCATGAGGAAAACAAAAATAAATAAAACATTTCAGTGAAATAAAAATGCTTATTTCAAATACTTATTTATGTTCAGTTATTCATTCTGATATGCCTTACTCGAAACTAAGAAAAAAATAACAATTTTTTAGACAACGTTCTCAGAAACAGTCTTTTTTCAAAGTTCAACTGGCCTTTCTTCCCATTCTTCAATTATTCGGAATTAGTCAGAAAAAAATGTATCAACTTTTCACTAATGGAAACCACAGAGTAATTAGCAAATAATAGAACGCACAGCAGAGCCAGACAATACTATATTGGCTTGTAAGGATAATTGTAAGTTTACTGATAAAAATCAATTTTTATCGGCTCACTTACACTCCATAATAAGGCCACAGTGGTACTTCCTGCTCAAGGCACATAAGTGAGACCTAGTGTGTATTTGATTTTAATAAATACTATCTGTGGGAAGCCCGGACAGGAATGAACAGATGTTAGAACCATATGATAATTGTGTGGCAGGGTAAAGAAAAAAAACAACCTTGCATTTATATGGCAACACCTGTGTTTATGATACTTTTGTAATTTCTATAACTACAGCATCTGGCCCTTTGTTGCTGTTCTTTAATTTTCAGATAACTCAAGATCTTCCATCTCTTGCCATGTAGACATGTCCATTGGGGGAAGGGAGAAGAAGCACACTAAAAATATCATGCATCATCCAGGGAAAGACCATTGCCTCCCCACCAGAAACTTGGATAAAATCATTAGTGACATTTGAAAATTTATGAAAACATTTAGATCAACTTTTAGCAGCACTTCTAAAGTATTCACTTAAGGATTCAAGGCTCATTCATCCATGCTGCCAATGTTCTTATTTTGAATTTGCTGTGAAGACAATGCATGGGGGATGTCTAAATTAAATATAGCACTCTGGGCTTTGTTTCTCAAGCATTTTTATTCTCTTGGGTCTAACTGATGTAGGTTGAGCTAGACCGACACTATAATTTGATACAAGTAAACTCAGAACCTTGTGTAGTATTCCCTGAAACTTTGGGGTAGTTGGTGTGTTAAAAGACACCAAAGTACAAAGGCTGGAGAGGTAGTTAAGGCAGTTTAGAGCACTTGATGTCCTTTGGCAGAGGATGTGGGCTTGGTTGCTGAGGCACCCACATGGGGACTCACAAACATCACCTATTTGCTCCAGTTCCAGGGGACCTGGGGCCGCTCCATTCTGACGCATCCATGGGTATCAGGTAAGTACAAAACTATTCTTGGAAGCAAATACACCTATAGACATAAATCAAGGAATGCCCTTTCATAAGAACCAAAATATAAAATGTTTCATCTAAATTTTCAGTATTGTCTAATGAGACAAATCACATTACAGACAAAATGTATCTAAAAGTTATAAAATGCAGCATAGGCTGCAATTGGCAGGCACAGGGATGAACACAAGCAGATTTACACTAAAGTTCATTTAATAATGGTAGTTTCTCTGGAGATTTCTAGATTAAAATTTGGAGAAATAGTTTTCTTTTTATTTAGTTTTTTTTTCTTTTGAGGCAGGGTCTCATGTAGTCCCAGCTGTCCTCAAATAACTCAATGTACACCAAGCTAGAGTAAAAACACTTTTATTTATTTATTTATTTATTTATTTATTATTATGTATACAATAGTCTGTCTTTGTGTATGCCTTCAGGCCAGAAGAGGGCACCAGACCCCATTACAGATGGTTGTGAGCCACCATGTGGTTGCTGGGAATTGAACTCAGGACCTTTGGAAGAGCAGGCAATGCTCTTAACCTCTGAGCCATCTCTCCAGCCCCGAGTAAAACACTTTTAAAAGTTGTTTTATTTGTGTGTATGTGTGTGTGTCTCATGTGTCCAGGTGCTGAGGAGACCTAAGAGGGCATCAGCTCCCCTAGCAGTAGAGTTACAGGTGGCCATTGGTGCTCTTCCAGAGCAAGTCTCCCTTCTATAAGCAGAAGCATCTCAGCAGGCCCATGAACTTGAACTCTAGATCTCCTGACTCTATATCCCAAGTGCTGACACTGCAACTATGCAGACCACCACCTCCAGCTTTGGAAGAAAATCCATAATAGAAAGGAAGATCAAGAGCAGTGCTCCAGGAAGATGACACCAGTTTGAGCATGACATCTTTTTAGAAAACTTATCCTACTTGGATTTTTCAGATGATGAATTTGTCACATTTTGTAAGATGTCAACTTACATTAAAAATGTAAGGCTTGGAATACAATCTCTCAGTGGGCAACTTGAAAACCCTAAGTCAGGGAGGAAAGAAAAACAACTCTGGAGTTAATTTGTAATGGAGTCTTTTCTCACTGCACATAGGTGACTTAGAGTATAGGGCTCATAGATTCCACTACCAGAAACATTTACCAGTGGTTTGTGAGATAAAATGTGCATGTCATCAATGTTCTACAGACTTCATATGCCTTACCTAACTTCATTGTCTGCAATATTTGAAATGCAGCTTTATGTAGTTGGACAAGATTAAGTCCTAGTTCAGAGCCAGGACATAGTCAGGTGGCGATGGCACACGCCTTTAATCCCAGTCCTCAGGAGGCAGAGATACGCAGATCTCTGTGAATTTAGGTCAGCCTAGTCTACCAAGTGAGTTCCAGAACAGGCTCCAAAGTTACACAGGGAAACCCTGTCTTGAAAAACAAAGCAAAACAAAGATAAGTCAATCTGAGTGATTAGATGTCCCATACATGCTTTTACTCTCAGTTGTTATATGCTCTCCTGCCTTTGCTTTGTGTCAAAGATGCCCAGGTTTAGTGTAAGTATAGTCAAAAGTGATAACCACTCCCAATTGGGGTCAAACTGTCACCCAAACTTGCCCACCAAGTTTCCAGCATTGGCAGCAAAAAGATTAACTGAGCCAAGCATTTCTGAGGCAACATGAAGTGACTATCATACAACGTGATTGTCACACAAAATAAACAAAGGTCACACTCTTTGTAAGGGATCCAGGCCACTGCCATCAATCTCTATCTTATTCTGTAAACTACAGGTGATATATACAGTTAAAACTAAACCAATAATAACCATTTTGCTTTAATGAGAAATATAGAAATAAATACGCATTGTATTTGAGCTGTCTCCTTGTTAGCGTTACTTTTATAAGTAAACTTTTACTTTTTAAGAAAAATGTCCAATATGCCAATAACTAGATTTTCCCCCAAAATAGAACCTGAGCTGAGGTTTCTGTGTGAACACTTTGAGTATATGAGAGCAGGGGCATGGAGAGGGAGGGGAGACATGAGACAAGGAAGAACAGCCAATGCACCAATGTGTAATCTCATGGACTCCTACAGAGGGTGCTTACCCACCTGTAGGCCCATTTCATTTGCTGCATTTCCCCCACTGGCTAAGAGTTGCCCCACATGTATGTTTCCCAACCTCCTTCCAGGTTGATTTTGCCTAAATGTCAAATGCCATACATCTAAGGGGTCACAAAAGTCTCAGGGACTGAAGAGAAAGCTATTTGTAGTTGGTCAGTAACAAGGGTAAGGACTGCATTGAAGCTGGTTAAAGCCTCCTCACTGGTCACCCAGGACTGGCTGAGTGGGATATGAAACCACAGGATCTGAAATGATATACAAGTGCTGTCCTCTATGCCTTGGGTATCCAGAGCCTGCCAACAGAAACGCTGCACTGTGTCACATAAAGGTGATGAATAGAACAGTTCATTTTTATGTACCAAAATTTTTTGAGCTCTCCTACATACTTTAGACATGAACTGTAAAGGTTTGTTCCTTTTCAATTAATGTTAATTAAATTATGCTACTGAGAATGGTTATGATAAGCACTGTGGATCTGATGAAAAATGGATGTTTTATTAGTATTTTATCCTTATTAGCAAGGAAATTCCATTATCATGCCATTGTACATGATTTTGAATAAGCAGCTACTCATAATTATGAAATATAGAGTTGTGGAATCTCATTTAAATAATTCTACCTATTCTCTGAGGTTTTTAATCACATCTGTGGTTTTGTTCAAGACCAAAGATGGCAGGTTTACTTTTTGTGAAAGAAGACAATTTATTTATCAACAAAATCTTATTGTGTCATAATTACTAACATGTCTATTTTCCTTTCTGGCAGTGACTTGAAATATTTTGAAATAAAGAAAATGCTATAACTAAACTTTGTGAATATGCTTCATAATCCTTCTGCTTAGCCATTTGGTACAACTTCACAAGTATATAGTGTTATTAATATCCACCATTTACTGAGTTCTCACAATGAGTGCTAGTCGGTGTAATTGATAAATGCCTTTTAAATACCATTTAATACTCACGGTATTAGTGTTTTTATCCCCATTTCCGAGATAAGAAAACTGAGGCCACATATCAGTAATCA
Source organism: Arvicola amphibius (assembly GCF_903992535.2). NCBI lineage: Eukaryota > Metazoa > Chordata > Mammalia > Rodentia > Cricetidae > Arvicola > Arvicola amphibius. The sequence goes on along the minus strand of NC_052065.1, from coordinate 82,875,093 downwards.
TTAGAGCCGGAATTCAAACCAGCGTGATTTCAGTATTAAGGCTGTAGTTCAGCGATTTGTTGTTGTTCAGTAATGACCAGGGAGATCCTGTAATTCTTGGTTATCTTGAGTCCTACAGAAATGTATCCTTTGCTACATCTACATAGCTTAGTGTCTTCTGTCACTGTTCCATCATTCTGGCAACTTAAAGTCATGGACATCCTGTTGAATCTCATTGTTAAATAATAGCTTTTCTCCCCCAGCTATAGTCAAAGCAAATGGCTCAGCTCTGTTTTGAAACATGAGCAGCTCATCCCAGGCAGCAAATTCATCCCCAGGCAAGTGCTAAGCTAGAATACTGTTGTAGCCCTCTCTCTAGTCATTAGATTTTCATCACCCTCACCGATCTTCATTCTCTCCCTTTGTTTTGGCTCTTGCTATTGAGCTCAGGCTGACTTTGAACTTCTCAAACTTGGGATCGTCCTGCCTCCACCTCCCAAGTTCTGGGATCACAAACATGTGCAGTTACATCTGGTTCTCATTTTATGAATTTCTAATGGAATTTCTAAACATGATATTCTTAATTATGATAACAATTTGAAAGCCAGATGCCATTTGGGCCTTTTTCACAGAAATAGTCCACATGGCCTCCCTACTCCCTTTAAAGTGCACATCAACCTCATTCATATTTTCAAATGCCAAATGGAACAATATTCATTAGTATTAAATTCATTAAGTTTTTAAAACTTGTCCCAGTAGGTTCGTGGATACTTAATGTAATGAGTAACCTTAATTTCTTATCCAGCAGAAATGACTCAACCCAGGTAAAATGAAGCCGAGGCAATATTTGTAGACCGTGTGTGACTCAATTCAGAAGCAACCACATTAGCTCTGCCCCAGTCTCAGCAAATGTTTCTCTATAATTGGGAAAGCTTGACCAAATTAGCCTGTATGTCATGAACCAGGACTACTGAAAAGGCCTGGGTTTAATTAATTGACAAGGAGAATATCTGTCTCTTCACATCCTGGTTCTTGTCAGAGCAATGTGTGTTCAAATGGTTCAGCACACCAAGACAGAGGTCAAATCTTTCAGCATGTTTTGCTTCAAGTCTTGAATTGACACATGATACAATGTAGTGGTTAGAAGAAAGAATGTCGCAGTATGAAGAGTGTCCACAGCAATAATTAGCTAGCTGTGTAACAGAGGATTTTTTTTTAACCTTACTGGGAAGTTTTTCTGTGAAATCTTTGGAAGCATTTGCTTTGGGCAGGTTGTTAGCAGGCCTCCTGTAACTGAGAAATGGGCATGTAGTCGGGAGAGCTGAAGAACATAAATGCTACACATGGCAATCAAGAGTCTTTGTGACAGGGGGAAATGCTTTAGAGATACTCATGGGTCTGTCTCAAATCTTTATGTGAACATTGGTCATGGGACACGATGGTACTTTGTGTCAAGGCTGCCTAACTATAGCAAAGAATTCTGTTCTATCAGTGTCACAACAGAATTGAAATTTTCTTCCTATTACTTCATTCTCAGGTTAGGTGATCGGTGGGAATCTCCTATACAGAGTCTCTGGGAAATCAAGACTCCTCCTATGATGTGTTCTGCCATCCACTACCCATAAAAGTCTTTCCCTGGGTCCTCTGCTTCTGGCTGAGAGACAGGGGAAGACAGAATAAAACAGCATTCAGCTGAGCACTGACATACCCTGACTCTGCTCATATCCTGCTGGCAAGAGCTAGTTTTGTGGTTCTGCTTAGATGCAACAAGAAAGGGGAACAAATGGGTGTGCACAAGAAAGGCATTCTATAGGAGAGAGGGTGGGGATGTCTCATTTGATGACTGATACTTACAAATGCTATTATTTTATTTGTTGGCTAATGTGCCAGAGTTTTATTTTATTTTATTTTGTTTTATTGGTTTGTTTTGACTTTTGCCTGTCTACCAATAGGAATGTCCTTGCTTTTCACCATTATATTCTCAGGATCTAGCAGGGTACCTGGGACTTCATAGGCATTCAATTAAAGAATGGTTAAATGAGAGAATATCGCTGCTGTGGTAACAAAGATAAAGGAATAACTCTGGCAGTTTCTTGATCCAAAAAGGCTCTATCTAATGAACCACAGCGTTTCAGTGTGGAAGGGGAACATCATCATAATAGACATACATACTGGTGATAATATATTTTAGAAATATTCCTCAGAAAAAAAGAATATCCAAAAAAAGTCACACTGATTCTGTTTGATGGGCTCTGGAATGGTTCACTAAAAATGTGATATTTGAGTTAATGGAAAGATGGCATTGTCAGATTAAAAAAAAAAAACAGCCAAGAAAAGACATCTTGGACCTGGAGAATAACATGCACAAAAGACAGTAGTGCTTTCTCCCTTTGGGAACAGAGAATAATTTGGAACAGTTAGAGTGAAGAGTGCTTGAGGGAACAAGAGATGAGTTTGGGAAGGCAAGCCCTAGCCACGGTGTGTCACTGACAAGTTCTAAGCAAAGAACTGACATTGTCAGATTTGCGTTTTACAAAGTTTATTCTGGCAGCAGTTGGAAGGGTGTTAACGAAGAGGGTCTGGACTGCAGTCAAGGAAAGCAGCTGGGATGCTATAGGAAATGTGAATGGAAGGCTCAGCGATTATTAGGTGCCAGCTCCACAAAATACATTAAATTGTCTCTTCGTTATTCCCAAGGCACAGTATAGAAGCCCTAATGCCACCTTCTTTCCAAAGGATAATTGGCAAACATTTAAAGAATAAGGAAAAAAACATCAATCGCTTGAACTGTGTTGTTGTAAACTATTTTTCATGCTATCACATTTAGTGGGAACCACCCCACAGAAAATAGAATGATTTATTCATATTGCTCAGCACTCCTTAAACTTTCTTCCCTTTCACCTGAGAGATGTTTCTGTGGCCTCAGGTTTATATAATAGGTATACAAATCAAACATTAGCACATGACAAACCATACAGAAGTTTATTTTATAAACAATCCCTTATTATACACAATGCTTTTACCATTTATTAAATGTGAAAACCCAATTTTGCATACTCAGGTGGGTATGTTCATTTATTTTTCTGTAAAGAGTTAAATCTTGACTGAGTGTTTTATACTACTGGACAGAGAGTACCTTCAACAGTTTCAGGTTGACTGCCATTTTGTTTTGTAATCATCAATGCTGAGAATGCTGTGTGGCAGAAATATGTAGTAAAAAATAGCAGAAATATGTTTAGCGCTATTCCAGAAATTGTTGGAAATTCTGCCCTAATCCTAAGCCAAAACACATTTCATCATGGCTAATGAAACTCAAGTAAGACACTCAAATAGCAATTTGTAAAATAAAACATTCTAATGCAATACAGTGCAAAGATGTACTAATTTGATACCCACGCTGAGAAATGATAGCAGGCAATCATTGCAAGTGTCTGTTTTCTCATACTAAGTCATTATACTTCCAAAAGAGTAGAAAGCTTTGCATGTAGAGTAAAATCATGTGATTTAGAACACACAATAGCCTCACAGCAGCTGAGATGTTCCAGGGTTCATTGGTGTTGCATGGCATGTGCAATAGCTTGAATGTAGCTGGCACCCATAAGCTTATAGAGAGGGGCACTACTAGGAGGTGTGGCTTTCTTGGATTGGGTATGGATGGCCTTGTTGGAGGAAGTATGTCACTGTAGCAGTAGGCTTTGTGGTTTCTTTGGCTCAAGCTTCCCTCAGTGTGACCATCAATCAACTTCTCCTTGCCTCTGAGACAAGGCGTAGGCAGGACTCTTAGCTCCAGCACCACATCTGCCTGTACTCCTCCACACTTCCTGCCATGATGTAATGGACTTAACCTCTGAAACCATAAGTGCGTCCCTGAAATTAAACGTTCTCATTTATAAGAGTTGCCATGGTCATGGTCTCTTCACAGCAATAGAAAGCTAAAGAAGATAATATGGTAACATGCAACCAAGGATACAGTGGAGCTACTTATATGGGCAATGCCAAAAGTACATCAGATTCCTTATACCTTTTTTTTCTTCTTGAGAAAAGTTTTGTGTAGACCAGTCTGGCCTCAAACTCACCATGTTAACAGACTGTGCAAATTCACTCTGTAACTAAGGATAACCTTGAACTTCTGTTCTTCCTGCCTCCACCTCTCAGGTTCTGGGGTTATATGTGTATGTCACCCAAGCCTAGTTTATCATTTATGGTATGTTGGGGCTAGAACCCAAGGCCTAATGCATGCTAGGCCAGAACTCTCTCAGTTGAGTGAAATTCCCAGGCCAGAGTTCATTACACTTTTGGTTTTTTAGTTAATTTTTGGTTTTTGGACTTTCAGAACACTTTCATGGTTAACAAATCTACTGTGACTTCTATACGCACTTATGCTACTCTGTATGGGGTTGAACCCACAGTTTAAGAAGCTATGAATAGATCATTTCTTTGTGATTTTTTTTGTTGAAATTCGGTTTTCCTTGCCCTTTTTAACAAAGGACATTCCATGTCTGTCATCTTTTAAACTGTTGTGCATGCAGAGATGGGGCTCTTTGCCCTCTCTGTGGCCTTGCCTCAACCTTTTTTTTCTGTAAAAATAGACATTTGTTAACTGTGTCTCAATGTTGTCTTTATAGATGGGAAACACTCCTAAATTTCTTCTTGCTCTGAGTGATGCTGGCATGGAGGAGCTGAGAAATGAAAACCTTTCGACGACTCCACTGCACTGAATGTGTTGGGAGTTTATCTTCTACTATCTACACAAATCTGAAAAGAAAAGAACGTAAGCTTTCCAGTCAGCTCTGGACTAAGGCTTAGCTTTGCCGCTTATTTCCGGTATAACCTTGGGCAGGTCATTTCACCACTGCTTCGTGGAGGGGATGCAAAATGTAAAAAAAGCTAATGTTGGGACATTGCTTCAGGGCTCAATTAATAGGAATTGTATTTCCCTCTCCAGAGCCCTCATTGGCCCTCAGCCCATTACATGCCCTCGAAGTAACCCATATTGCCCCTTTCATCTTCCTATCAGCATTGCACTTTAACTTACATTCATGTATGATGATTCAAGGATCACCCCCACCACCCGTCATCTTCTTTAGTTTGGTTGATTCAATAGTATTTTTATCTTAATTTTGTTTACAAAGACACAATACTATTATATGGCTCAGCCCAGCCTCCGACTCACAAGCTTCTTGCCTAATACTTCTGAGTACTGACATTTTAAGTGTGCATCACCTTGCCTAGCTTCCTTTTCATATGTGTTTGCCTTTTCTTACGTGTGGGTTTAGGACCACTAATACAGGTGCCTAAGGAGGCCAGAAGATGAAGCTGAAGTCACAGGTGGCTATGAGCTACCTGAAATGAATGCCGGGAACAAAACTCAGGTCTTCTGGAAGTGCACTATGAGTTCTTAGTGCTGAGCCATCTACACAGCCCGGCATATATCTTTTTATGGAATACATTTTATACAATATTCTGTGACATGACATCATAGTCTGGTCAGTTCTCCCAGTTGGCTATTCTCCTCTTAGCTCTCTCTCCATTTCTGTCTCTCGTTACTGTGTGTGTGTGTGTGTGTGTGTGTGTGTGTGTGTGTGTGTGTGACATGTGTGTGCTACGTGTGTACACATGTGATTGGAGGCTAGCTGCAAACTTCAGGTGTTATTCCTCTGGAGCAAGCCAGTGAGTGTTTTCCAGTAGCCCATCAGCCTGTGGCTCACTGATTAGGCTAGGCTGGCCAACTAGCTAGCAAGCTCTGCATCTGTTTCTTCTTCCCCTGAACTAGGATTTCAAGCAAGTGTCACTTTGTGTGTGTGTGTTGGGGGGAGGGGGATTGTCTGTTTTCCCATGGGTTCTGAGGATTGAGCTCATGTCCTTTCAAAATGAGCTTTTACTAACTGAGCTATCTTATCTCCCCACCTATCTCATAGCATTTTTCTGCCTTTTCTTATCTCTTGGAAGTTTATTTCCTAAACCAAGTCTAGAGACATGTACCTGTAGTTCCAATGCTTGGAAGCAGAAAGATCAAGCGTTCACTCAACTCCAGACATGATCATGGCTCTCCTGGATTCAAGACTCTCAAGAAACAAAGAGGGTACATCCTTACCAATAGTAAGTTAGATTAGTTATAAAAGTAAATCATTAAGAACAATTTCTCCATTGTTCCCTTGCACACATGCTTTGTCTTATAAGCTTCCCTAATTAAGTAATCCTACCATGATGTGGTTTGTGATAACTTTTTGTTGATTTTTTAAAAATATATTTTGCTTCATTTTCTGAAAGCCTGGACTCCTGGTTTTCTCCCATCCATGAGACAATTTCAAGGAAATTGTGATTTTCAAGTTTTTCCAGTTCACTACCCACAACTTAACTTTCTTTTTAGTGGGTGTTAATACTTTGGGTTCAATCTGCTTGCCCTGAACTTTGATGGAGGTTTCAACATTTTAAAGCTGTTTTTCAACTCCCACATACCTAGCTATTCTTGGCCCATAATAATTTCATTTGGGGTCTGGCTCTGTTAATTTTTAGTTAACCTTTAAGTAACACTACAAACATCTTTTCTTATTCTTCCTACTCAATTGCTTTGGTACTATGCACTGTGGTGTGTGTGTGTGTGTGTGTGTGTGTGTGTGTTAAAGACTCTTGTTTATTTTAAGTAACTTTTATTTTATTTCTTTATTCTACACATAGAACAGGAACCACCACACTCTGCATTTCTTCCTATATACATTAAATGTAATTTAGGATATTAGTCAGTTTTGAAGTAATTTAGAAACTGGGGATTATTTCAGTGATTGCAACATTCCCATCCTTTGATAATGTGGTTGACAAGTACTTCACAAATACGAGCCCTGATGCCAGCCTTCAACAAAGACCCATTTCCAAAACCAGTGAATTATGCTCAGAGAAAAGAATACAATTTTTTTATTTTATTGAAATTCCCGTGATAATGCCTTTAGCGATTTTGTATTCAGTTCAACAACCCCAAATCAAAAATCTCAACAGATATTTCTGAGTGCCTACTGTTTACTTCTATCATTATGCATAGGCTCTATCTAATTTCCACAGTATATTTTAATATTAATGAAGAAGGTAGAGGGAAATCTGAGCATTACTTTTCTCATTGAGTAAAAACAAAGACTGCTAGAAGTTTTTAAGTCTTCAAACAACTCCAGGGGAAATATTGATGTTAATCTCACATATATCTTTCAACTCAACAGAAAAAAAGTCAACATCTGGTCAGAAGACAGAGAAAAATCAGAAAAGGACTTTGAGTTACTTAGGTAATAACCAAAGGCTGTTAAATGTACTGGTGTTCCTTGACCAACCTTCCTGGTTAACCTATGCCATCAAAATATATGCAGATATGTGGGTTCTATTTCCTGCATCACTGCATGATCCATGAGTTTTGCATTCCAGTCTAGTCATAGGAAATAATTCAGGCATTCAAAGAAATACATACTTTCTACTCACAGACTGTTGTGGTTTAAGATGATTTGTCTCCACTAAATTCATGTTAAGGCTTCAACCCTGATTTAACTGTGTCAAGTCATAATATGATCATTAAGAGATATTTAGGCAATTCAAGTTCAATTCTCATGAATGGATTAATGTATTTCTTGCAAGAGTGGGTTAGTTACCAGAACAGTGGACTGTTATAAAACAAATTTGGCTTCTTTGGTTCTCTCATGCTTCTCTTTCTCAAGTACTCTCTTGCCCTTTCCCCTTAAGGTCCTCTGGTGACATAGGCTAAGAAAATGTTGGTACCATGCTCTTAGACCTCAAGAGCCATGAGACAAAATAAATCACTTTACTTTTTAAATATATTTTTAAATTAACTAGAATTACATCACTTTTTTCCTCCTTCTAGCTCCCTCCCAGGTATACCTCTTCAATCCCTCCCATTCCTCTCAAATTAATAGCCTCTTTATCTTTGAGTCTTATTGTTACATACATATACATCTATATATTATCAGATATCTCACAGTATCACAGTGCTTGTACTCAAGTAACCATTACATAGTAGCCTGATACTCCCACAGTGACGGATTATATAATAATAATGATTAATAACAATAATAAAAGAAGAGCATGACTGCTCCTAGGTATGGTGGAGGAGAAAGTTGATTGTATATAAAAGGGAGAATACAGCCAGATACAAGGACATCTGGAAGAGTTCAGAGTGAACATAACCTTGAGCCAGGACGTATGAAGAGAGGGGGTAGGAGAGAGGAAACAGGAGCTGCCAACCAAGAGAGGGCACGTGGGCCTAGAGACTGGGTTCTTTAAGGGCCAGATGACCTGGAGGAAGGAAAGACCAGCCCAGTACCTGGGGTAGGGAGTCAGGTATGCCACCCAGGAGGGCCCTGTAATAGGTGGAAACACAGAGATGCTGGGAGAACATCGGCTTTGATATGTTAATGAGCACCTCAGTTAGCCATTTGTCCTGGGTTTGAGATTTCAGTGCCAAAGTCATTCAACCACTAAAGCTTGGTATTATCTCACACCATTAAAGAAGGGTGAATAGAGTAGAACTGTGAGGAATTTCTTTATTCTATCAAAGATCATTGGCTATCCAAACACTCATATTTCCTGAACCTTTTCCCTTCCCCAATGTGCCAATTTGCCAGTCACATTAGATTGTCATGTTCAGCTCTCACCAATCAATCACATGAGATGCTGTCACCACTTACAGCAGAGACATGAGATGGATGTCATCTTGGCCAGGTGTGTCTGTTACTCTGGTTTGGGTATTAAAGCACTCCTTTTTACAGAAAGAATTGCCTGTTGAGCTATTGCCCTTCGTGTGTTTCTTTGGGCTATATTGGGATTATTCTTTTTTCTAACACTATAAATTATAAAATATGAGAAACAGACTACAACAATACATTTGCTATAGTCAATTGTAATAGTTGTTCAAGCTTATTGTTGATTATTGTTAATCTCTCCCTGTGCCTGATCCACGAATTAAATGTTAATTAACATAAGCATATATTTTCAGAAATTATAAAGAAAAATAAGGTCATGGGAAAGGAGCTGGCACAAATGAACTTTGCTGGGAGATGGGGCCCTGAAGATGGATAGCCTCTTTCCTGTCCAGAAAAAAAGATGCACTAGGAGAGATGGCTTACATAGCATGACAATGTGTCTGAAAGAAAGAACCTTCAAATCCCCCAAATAAAAGCTTTTGATATTTTGCGGTTTGGAGAGAGGTTGTTTGTTTTTTGATTGTTAGAGGTTTTCAAGAAAGTGGCAGGAAGTTCCAAAATATGAGATTTGGTCTGGCCTAGATGTCAAGGGACAAAAGGCAGGAGGTATATTACAGTTACAAGGGGGAGGTCCTGAGCTTGATTTTCCTGCTAAGACTGGAGGACTGATTCTTCTCAGCAAGTACTGGTCAGTTCTTCATTCTAAGGATGAAATTCAGAAGGTGGGAAACATGACCTGATTTCTTAGAGGGTCAGAAAGGCAGCTAGAGTGTCTGTGATCAAACCCCTATGTATAGGAAAAATATAGAATATATGTGGTTCAATACTATTCAGTTTTACAAATCCAATTGAGACCTTGGAATGTATCCTGAAGATAAAAGAAGGCTTATATCAAGAAACCAGTGACTTGCTGTAAATTCCCACAACTTAGAAGTTGTATATTTAGGGTTCAGTAGGCTCCTTTATATTGGAAAGCCTGAGAACTTCAAAACCATGCACCCACTGCTCCTTCAGTTTTAATTTATTCTTTTACTCATGTGTGTTTGGAGATAGAGTCTTGTGTCTTAGCCTATGCTTTCCTCAAATCAGAATCCTCTTGCCTCAGCCTCCTGAATACAAAGTTCTGGAATTACAGAGATACACCACTTACTCCTAACTGTTATATTTTCCTGGAATTCCATTTTCTTATAGGTGTTTTCTAGAAAATAATTTTCCAGAAGTCACAATAAAGTCTAGATTCTACTTCGTTTTCATATAAAGTCTAAGGATAAATAAAAACTTATTTAAGATATTAGTCAGATTTCTATAACTATAACACAATTAGAGAATCAATTTGTAAAATGGAAAAGTTTATTCTAGCTCATGGTTTGGGAAATTTCAGTTCACGTGGTGAGACAGCACAACACTGCAGGAGTGCCAGCATATTAGTTAGGGTTCTTGAGAGTAACAGAATTTACAGAATGAATGTATGTATATGTATGTATGTATGTATATATATATATATATATATATATATATATATATATACACACACACATGCGTATATATGGAGATTTATTAGAATGACATACAGGCTGCAGTCCAGCTAGTCCAACATCTACCAACAGTTCAGTCCATAGTGATGGATGACTCAGCTGGTCTTCATTATGTGCTGGAATTCTGACAAAGTAGGCTTTAATGCCAGGGAAGGAAAGGACTTGCTAGGGAGAGTACTAGAAAGCAGGCAAAAAAAAGAGCAAGCTCACTCCCCACCATCCTATATATAGGCTACCAGCAGAAGGTGTGGTCCAGATCAAAGGGGGAATCTTCCCATCTCAAAAGATCTGGATTAAAGAGGGGGTCTCCCCACAACAAAGATCCAGATTAGAAGTAAGTCTTTCCACTTCTAATGATTTAATTAAGGAAAAAAAATCCCTCACAGGTATGCCCAGCCATTAGGGTTTTGGTTAATTGCAACTTCCCAACCACCTGGGTTTTAGTTAATTCCAGCTGCCCAACTATTTTGATTTTTGTTAATTCCACATATATTAAGTTGTCAACCAACTAAAGCCGTCATATCCAGAAAGCAATGAAAAGCAAACAAAAGGGCTGAGGAGCCCTTAGGATGCACCAGGGCACGCTCTCAATGATATTAAGACCTCCTACTAGGCCCTACCACTTAAAGCTTCTACTACATTCAAATAGTACAACTCTGGAGGCTAAACCTTTAACATACAGGCCTTTGGAGGTCACTTAAGAGCAGCCTAATTTTCTTTTTGGCTAGGGGGTGATGTTTTGGGGGGTCACCTTCACATAATTACTAATTTATAACTCAGTAGCTATATATTCTGCTAGATTTTGATATATGCTTATTGAGCTACATTTTGAACTAATAAACTTGTGGTAATAGGTGAAAAACTGTCAAAATGTGGTTTTAAAAATCATATCAAAATGGCTAGAAAAGGACGATCATAAAGAAAGTGGTTGTTGTAGGTCTACTTTGTAGTAATGAGGACAGGACCTTGGTGGGTGAGTCAAAATTATGCTGTTTTGTTATTCAGAAGCAGTAGGTTTGGGACCGATCTGCGGGAATTGTACATTTGTAAATAGAAGTAGGTTAAAGTAATTAATCCTATGTCTTGCAGATCCAACATTTTCTCCCTTAAGAGAGATTACCTAAGGTCCAAGGCAACTAACAACAAGGTGTAATGATAAAGTGGTTGCATTTCTCTGATCTTGGAAAAGTTTATGTGTTCCAGTGTGTGTTAGTCTTTTGTGGCAAAATGTACCAAAGAGTAAGTCTGAATTTGGTGAACCCTCATAGTTTTACTGGAGAGGCATTAATGCTTTTAGAAGCATAAGGTCACAATTGTAAAAGCAGTTCACTTGACGGAGCCCAAAAGCAATTAGATACCATACTGAGAGTGTGAGTAGGGGTAAGATCCTGGTTGATATTTCTGTCGACCTGACAGAAGATAGAGCTATCGAAGAAGCAGAATCTCAGTTGAGGAAAGTGCCTCCATAGAATTGACCTGTAAGCAAGCCTGCAGGGCATTTTCTTGATTTATGATTGATGTGGGAGAGCCCATCATACTAGGGGCGGTGCCAACCCTGGGCAGGTGGCACCCTGGGCAGGTGGTCTTGTAAGAAAGCAGGCTGAATTGAGGACAAGGCATGGAAAACAAGTCAGTAAACAGCACACCTCCATGCCCTTGGCTTCATATCCAGTGAGCAACTTCTTTCCTTGAGTCCTGCCTTGGTTTCCGCAGATGATAGACATGACTTGTAAGCCAATTAAACTCTTTCTTCCCCAAGCTGCTTTTGCTCATGGTGTCTGTCACATCAACAGAAATTGGGGAAGGGGAAGCTTCAATAACATGGGTGGGTGATTTCTCTGTTTCTACTTTCATGTATAATGAAATGAACGTATGAAGAAGAAGCCCTGCCCATTACTTTTGGGGGTATCGTTTTTTAAAATTACAGTGTTATTTAAGCCCCTGGATAAATTACCTCATTTAGGAGTCTTACTCTGACCATTTCATTGCAGAAATGTGTCCTTCATCTGTTCATATGAGAGAAAACATTAAAACAACCTTCATAAAATCATTCACAGAACAGCAAAAATATGGCCCTTCAATCTAATGCCTTGCTAGCACAGTAGAATTAATGTTACTTCAGACCAGAGGTAGAGCACTTATTTTTGTGCCAACCATGGTATTGATAGAACAAAGACATTTTTGTTTTAGATATGAAACTAAAGCACAAAGCATGTAAGTGCTTTGTCGAGTTACCATAGAGAAATCCCCAAACCCATGGAACTCCACGTGTCCACCGACACCAGCACACACTTTCCTTTCCATGTGTCATCCATTCAAGTTATCTAAGGAAAGGCACATTGCCAATCTGAGAACATTGTAATGAAAACTCCTGGCCTGATACTCATAAAGAAAATCCCAGGGACAGATGTTGATCAGCTAAACTAAAAGGTACTACACTCACTAGTACAATCACAAATTCAGCAACAGTTTGGGAAATCTTCAGGGCTCTCATTTCTCTAAGCTGTCTATGAGCACAGAGGTGACCTTTAACTACTAATAAGCCACATGAGCCTGAGTCTGCTCCTTGATTTTAGACATGGAAACTTTAGAAACATACTCAGGTAACAAAAACTTTCAACAACCTGGACCCATGCACTTAATATACAAGACACCACTCATTAAGGATTTATGTATATACCTATAAAATAATATGCTAGTTTCTACTGGGATGATGGCTTCATCCCAACTCCATAAAATCAAAAGTGCCTGCACTCAGGACCTTTCCAAACCTCACTCTGAGTATTTCGTCATCTAGCTGTTCATTGATGTGGGATTCCCCTTTGTATGCTGTGAATATTATTGCTTAATTAATAAACAAAACTGGTTTGGCCTGATAAGGCAAAAGAATAGAGATAGGCAGGAAAAGCTAAACTGGATGCTGGGAGAAAGAAGGACGGAGTCCGAGAGATGCCATGTAGCCTTGCCGGAGACAGACGCTGGAACTTTATCTGGTAAGCCACAGCCATGTGGCTACACACAGAACAATAGAAATGGGTTAAATTAATATGTAAGAGTTAGCCAATAAGAAGCTAGAATTAATGGGCCAAGGAGTGATTTAAATAATATAGTTTCTGTGTGGTTATTTCGGGGCTAAGCTACAGGAAATAAACTAGTGGCCTCCTTTTAAAATACTCATTGTAACAAATTAACAATACTGACTAATCTGTTTACCTGGGCTGAGTGAACTACTCCTGAAAATTGAAACTTGAATAGAGATGGGGTATTGACTTTACTGACCTGTCCAGATCTTGTCTGCTGAACCTGGCATCTGAGGACCTGAAAGAATGGGGCAGACTAGAGTCTAATGCTACAGACAACCTTACTTTAGTTCCAGTGTACTTTTATACACTAATGTAACAAAGAAAGCAATGATCCAAGGAAGGTTGAGTTCAGAAAAACATGATCAGAAAAATGTAAACAAATGCTGGTAAACACATACTAAATGTTAACAGAGCAACCCTTTACCAGAGCTTTCTCAGGATAGACCAGTTTAAACACAATTGCCTGGCACATAGTATAGATTATATCTGGGGAAACATGAAAGAAAGGCAGAAAACCATGTCCAGATTCAGGGCATACTGACCAAATTGGGTTTTGCAGCTATGCTCTGACATTAAATAAGAATTAACACATCTTATAAATTGAATGTATATGTTTGTCACAGGAAGCACAAAATCACAACCAAGAACAAAATGCACCTGAGGTAAAAGGCCCCTGCCTTTTTTTCCTGGAGCTTCTCTTATAGTTACTTAAGGCATTGTTCCCCATGAGTCACTCTTTGAGCATGCTCCAAAAGGGGGAAATTGACAATGTTTGTCAGATCATACTAAAATTATAGGTTACCTGAGAAGCTAGTTGGATTGGCTTTTGAAGTATGTGGGGGAGCACCATATAGGACTGAGCACCTATGTGGTCTGCAGTAACTCTGTTAATGTCAGAATTGAATTGAGCTGCAAGGCAACTAACTAGTATCAGAGAATTACTTGGTGTAAAACAAGCAAAGCAGCAACAATGCGAAAAGGAACAACAACAAAAACCAAGAACAACTATTTGGTCTCCAAAATATTCTATGTTGTGTGTTAAGCATATAGATTCAACAACGACAAAAAATCCATTTTTCTCTATATAATGTTCTGTGTAGAAACACAGACCAAAGATTTAGAAACACTATACCCCTTTAGGAAGAAAAAGTCATTTATCAAGTTTTTCTACTGCTAAAAAATGTCGCCTTGATGGATATGGCTAAACAGAGCATTGAAGGAATGGAAAGGTCTGTCGTTTCTAGAAATAAACTTGTTGAGTTTTCCCCGTTTCCAAACTTAGTCAAAGTAATATAGTTTTAATAAATACAGACCTAATGGAATAGCATTATTTGAGCTTATGAATTGTTAAGCCTATTTTTGTAATGATTAATGATGAATCTTTTCATAAAGCTGAGGCGATTCATCATCGGAGCAGCATGGATTTACAAAACAGGTGTGCTGGAAGTCTACAAACTCCATAATACCAAGTTTTCCGCTCTGTAATTTGAGGGTTTCCAAGCCACCTGCAAACAGGAACAGAGCAAGGCAAGTAGGCAGTAGCTGTACTCAGCTCCCCGCCTTCTCACATCTTCACAGGATCTAATACATTCATCTCTAACAAACTTCAAATGACAGGTAGAGTCCAATTTCAAAAGAGGTCCAGCAGTGGTATCTGAAAAGATTGTACAATTTTTATAGCAGTGTTTTTCTTTCAAATATTTTGTCCCTGCTGTGCTATTTTAAAGGATTTAAAAGAAAGAGAAGAGAGACAAAAGGAGAGCAACACAAATGCATCTGCTCCAGGGTTCAGATGTTTTAAAACATGGGGACTGCTTCCCAGAATTATAGACAGACAGATATAAAGTTTATTTTAGATAGAAAATACAAGGTGATGCTGCAAGATGCTGATATCTGCCTCCTGGATTCCACTCCTCTAAACTTGTAAACTCATCCCATGATGGAACAAAAATGATCATGGCCATCTTTGGGGCTCATGAAGTGTTTAGGTTATTCAAAGTAAAATTATATTAATATCAATAACCAAAAATAAAACATACTTGAATTTTGATATACATGTATGATAAACCATAGTTCAGCCATTATAAGGAATGTTTGGAGAGACTATAAAACAAGATAGCATAATGGAAAAAGGGTATGAACTCTATTTAAAATATGGGATTGAAAAAATATGACTGTTAGCAATAGCACAGAGTATCTCTAAGTGATATTTTCAGTATGTATCAAGCATCAGACAAAAACTTATGTTCAGTTTGCTATTAGAAGACAGTAAGACTTAAAGTTATGTCTTCCTCCCCCACTTCTTTGATGAGCTCTCATACTACATAGGGTGACCTTAAACCTGCAATGTAGCCAATGTTGGTCCTGATTCACTTAGCTCCACCTCCCAAAGCCTGGATTACAGACACGTGCCACTATGGCCAACTTAAATCGTTCTTGCTTTCTGACAAATACTGTGTGGCCTTATTTTTTCCATTGTTTTTATATTTCTACAGATGAAACTTACTCTTACATAGTCAGGAATGGCAGAATAATGATGGAGGAGTGTCTATGTGTTACTTTCATTGGTTAATAAAGAAACTGCCTTGGCCCCTTTAATAGAACAGAAAATTAGGTAGGCAGAGTAAACAACAGAATTCTGGGAAAGAGAAGGCAGATACTTCAGGCAGTTGCCATAGTGAGTTGCCATGCCGCTCCTCTCTGAGATGGACGCAGGCTAAGATCTCTCCTGGTAAGCAACCACCTCATGGTGCTACACGGATTACTAAATATGGGTTAATTAGCCAATAAGAGGCTAAAACTAATGGGCCAGGCAGTGTTTAAAAGAATACAGTTTCCATGTAATTATTTCAGGTGTAAAGCTAGCCCGGTGGCGGGACGCAGCCCCGCTGCTCCATCTACAGATTGGCGCCCAACGTGGGCATGGTCTCAGCTACTTTCCTCCCGATCCCAAGCGAGAACACAAGCATCCAGTCCTATAAAAGCCATTGAAATGCTTCAAAGCCAGAGTTTGCACTGGCAGCACAGCCCCTGAAGCTGCATTTTAAAACGCGTAGCTTTTTTCCTGCCTAGGCTGAGTCAGGAAAATTTCTCTGCAGCACACTCTAGCAAACAGCAAAAAGCTGTGTTAAACTCTCTCTCTCTCTCTCTCTCTCTCTCTCTCTCTCTCTCTCTCTCTCTCTCTCTCTCTCTCTCTCTCTCTCTCTCTCTCTCCTTTTTAAGCTCTCTCAGGTTTTTAAGTGGATTTAGTCCATCACATTGACACGCCAATCTGTTGAAGAAGCGGTGGGGCTGCGTCCTGCCACCCAGCTAGCTTTACATCCGAAATAATTACACGGAAACTGTATACTTTTAAACACTGCCTGGCCCATTACTTTCAGCCTCTTATTGGTTAATTCTCCCATCTTTCTTTAACCCATATTTAGTGATCTGTGTAGCACCACGAGGTGGTCGCTCACCAGGAGATCTTAACCTGCATCCATCTCAGAGAGGAGAAGCATGGCGACTGCATATGGCGACTGCCTGAAGCGTCTGCCTCACTGCCTTCTACCGAGCTTTCTGGTCTGTTTACTCCGCCTACCTAATTTTCTGTCCTATTAAAGGGCCGAGGCAGTTTCTTTATTAACCAATGAAATTAACACATAGACACTCCTCCATCAGAATTTTATAGTTTGTTTCTTTTTCTGAAAAGGTTCATGACATTTATCTTTGATCATCCTCTAATCCCAAGCTTCTAGTGTCCATTTTATGTTATATTTGGCTAATTGTTTGTGTTTCTATATATAATAGTCTGTGTAAAAACAAATAACAAAGATCTAAAAGCATTGTATACCTTTAAGAGGAAAATGTCATTTATCAAGTTTTTCTTTGCTAAGACAAAAAATGTCACTTCTAGTTTGGTTTCTTTTACTGTGATAAACATCATGACCAAAAGCAACTTTCAAAAGGAAACAGGTTTTTCTAGATTGCACTTCAACCTCATAGTCTATTGATGTGGGATTCCCCTCTGTATGCTGTGAATATATTTTATTACTATTGGTTAATAAAGAAGCTGCTTTGTCCTATGGCAAGGCGGAATAGAGCAAGGCTGGAAGAGATATATAAAAAGAGTAGGTAGAGTCAAGGAGACACCATGTAACTGCGGAAGGAGACAGATGCCAGAAATTTACCAGTAGGCCATAGCTTTGTAGTGATATACAGTTTAATAGAAATGGGTTAATTCAAGATGTAAGAGCCAGCTAGAAATATGCCTGAGTCATTGGCTAAGCTGTGTTGTAATTAATATAGTTTCTGTGAAATTATTCAGGCCTGGGCAGCCAGGAAAAGAAAGAGCAACCTCTGCTTACAGTCTATCACTGAAGAAAGTCAGGGAAGAACTCAAATGTCACAAACCCACAAGAGTATACAGTAAAAGTACAGCTAACAGATCCATAGACAAACACACAGAAGTATGATCCTGTAGGGAACCCAATTTGCAAAGCTTCAGGAACATCTGTCTTTTGGGTAGTTGCTATCAATTCTGTAGAAATCTTGTAAAGTCATAGTTCTTCTTCCTTCCATATTGGGAATCATCCCAAAATATCCCAAGAATGTATAAATCTTCATTGAGATAACTTCTTCCTGTATGGTTAACTGGATGACTTTTCCCACACTTTGGGGTACTGGTGTAAAAGCATTCACTCAGCCAAACCTTTGTTCTCATATTCAAATCTACAAAAAGCTAGTCCCCCAAAATTATCCTCATTGACAGAACTTTCACAAAGAAAGAAGCCCTGCAAATAAGTAGTCACATAAGAACCCAACAAGGAGATTGAGTAGGGAAAATAGTATATCTGCTCTTACTGACTAAAACTGTCTGCGAGTAAATAAATTAATGCACGTAAGTCATTTTTGTACCATGTTCCATTTATTCTTTCTATACTCTTTCCAATGTTCTCTCAATGTTCCTGATTGTTCTTTGTTGCTCCCTCTTGATGGTCTCTCTTGATGCTCCTCCTAATTCCACAAGGTTTCCAGTTTATATATCCACACAGACATAGTTAGCAATTCCATAGGCAATAAAATTGGTACCAAGCATGTATATCTTAGGGCTAACAAGATGGATGGAGATTGACAAGCCTTATGTCTCAGAAGGGGTCTGGCTGTGAAGATCCCCTGTAGATATGGGAGAATTAGGATAGCAGTTGGTCCCCAGGCTAAGTATCAGGGTGATGTGGGGGAGCTGTATCTGCTGCCACCCAGGTGAGAAGGAATTCCTTTCTCTGGGGCTGGTTTAGCAACCCAAGCTTTTTTCTTATATATTTTATGGATAAAGGTACAAACAGTTAATTTCCTAGACTAAGACCTTGTGTCAAATGAAAGGTGAAGCTAAGTACAGAATATTAATAGCTTGTTAGAGTAAAGCAAAGTTCAATAGATTACACCGTCCTGAGTCTACTGCTAGAGAAAGAAGAGCTACTCAGACCTGTTTATCAGTAAGAGCAAACATAATATCTTTCCTGCTCAGTGCCTATTGCTCAGGGCCCCTTTCTTGTCAATAAGTCCTGTCAATAAGGATAATTGTGGGGGACTAGCTTTACATAGATTTGACTATGAGAACAAAGGTTTGGCTGAGTGAATGCTTTTACATCAGTGCCCCACAGTTTGGGAAAAAGTCATCAAGTTTCCCATACAGGAAGAAGTTATCTCAACAAACAATTTATGCACTGCTGGGGTGTATTGGGATGATTCATACTATGGAAGGTAAATGATCCATGGCTTTACAAGATTTCTACAGAATTGACAGAGACTATCCAAAAGACAGGTGTTCCTGAAGCTCTGCAAATCAGGTTCTCCAGAGAATCATATTTCTGTAGGTTTGTCTATGGATCTGTCAGCTGTATTTTTACTATATAGTGTTGTGGGCTTGTGACACTCAAGCAGAAATCATGGAGGGCTGATGCTTCCTGGATTGCACCCAGATTCACATTCAACTACCTTTCTTATACAGCCTAGGCCAACCTACCTAGGGATAGTATAGCTCACAGTGGGCTCGGCCCTTCTACATAAAGTTGATATCAAGAACTGACTGTAAGAAAGAATGGGTCTCTGACTCTTTTGGCTGCTCTTGGGACTCTTTTCCTTCTTTTGGCTTGCCATGTCCACCTTTGATTTGATTATCTCTTAGATGTCTTTTCTTTTCTAATCAAAAACATAAAGGGAGTGGACTTGGATAGGAGGGAAGTTAAAGAGGAACTAGGAGTAATAGAGGGAGGGGAAACTATAATCAGAATATATTGAATAAGAATAGAATCTGTTTTTAATAAAAGAAAAGAGTGAAAAAGAGAAAAAGGGAAAATAAAATAATAATTTAAAAAGAGCATGCCCTCAAAGTTATAACCACAGACCACTCTTATGAAGATGAAGACAATTCTTCAATTAACTTCCTTCAACCCAGATTATTCTTGATTTGTGTAAAGTTGACAGCTGAAGCTAAGTATGATAGTCACTTTGATGCATGGGGCTAAATAAAGCACTGAGGGAATGAAAATATATGCCATTTTGCAGAATTATTTGCTGGAGTTTCCATATTCAAACATTTTCTTCATCCATTTATATGTTGATAGGTGTCCATTTATATGTTGTAGTTAGGTTTAATTACTATTTTTATGATGAAACATCATATCCAACAACTTGGGGAAGAAAGGGTTTATTTGGTTTACACTTCCTTTATCATCAAAGGAAGCCAGGACAATAACAAGGCAGGAACCCACAAGTCCGAGCTGATGCAGAAGTCAGGGAGGAGTGTTGCTTATTGATTTCCTCTTCATGGCTTGCTCAGTCTGCTTTCTTATAGAACCCAGGACTACCATGCAAGGTATAACCCTACCCACAATGGTCTGAGTCGTCCCTACCAGTCACTAATTAAGAAAAATTACTACAAGCTTCCCTATGACCTGATTTTATGGAAGCATTTTCTTAGTCAAGGTTCTCTCTTCTCAGATTACTTTAGCTGTGTAAAATCTGGATGAGGGAAGAGATGTGATACTGGCCTCAGTCTCAGAATACAAGGATCTAAGTAGCAGAATATCCAGTACATTATAACAAGAATAATGGATGATCTGGAAAATTCACTTTTTTCCCCTGCCATTTTGTGTTATTTGTATCTTTAATGCATGAGATGATCTTGATACATACAATCTCAAGGGTAGATTTTCTTTATTTATTCAACAGATTTAAATACCAAGTTCTTTCACATACCACTTTGAAAACATACCCAGCTACTTAGGAATCCTATAGCCTGTTCACATTGATGTATAAAATTAGCCATCATAGAAAGTGTCGTCACAAAACAAGAAAAAATTACAGACTCCAAATTTAGCTGAATATCAAAGATATTTCTTTTGTCATCATTAAATTTATTTATTAAGACAGGGAGAAAATTCAGATGAAAAATTAATGAAAGAAGACACAAAAGTGATAAAGATGAGTGATGAAATCAATAAAAATTATTCTGACATTGAAAAGTGAAAGAGTTTTTCCAGATTATGCTAAAAGCAGTAATTCATTAAGAGGAAGTGATAAATTTTGAATAGAAGTAATGAATAGCCTTTTGGATTGTTTAAGATTCTGAATAGTGAAATGGATCATATGAATAAAATTGAGAAAAGATTTAAATTACTTCCTGATTTGACACAAAGTAATACCATTGATTAAGATATTTTAAACCACACTACAATAAACACATCGACTCAAAACTCATTGATGAGGATCATAAATTCAAATAGCATTTATTTACTACTAGTCATGCTGTATCAAAATATAGTAGAAAACCTCATGGCTTGCAAATGAAATAAATTTGATAGAAGGTTTTCTGGATTTGTCTAAACTCCTAAAGCTGTACATGGTATTACCAATAATGTGTTGTGAAGCTGAAAGAAATGTGTAAAAAACTGTCAGTAATAAAAAATTGATCAACCATGCTAGAGAGAAAATTGACTTCTCTCAAAGTGTATGCAGGCAAAACTGTAAGAAAAAAAATAGTAGCATTAGAGTCTACTGAAAAACTAATTAGCAGAAGTATTATATTACTTCCTTATATTTTGCTTCACATTTGTGTGATGTGACAGTTTTAGAAGACATAATTGTTTTATGGTGAAATCCTTTCTTATAGAATAAAAGATGCCTCTTCCTGAGTAACAAATCACCCCCAAAAGTTAGTGGCTAAAACAAGTGTCTTATTTTGTAATATCTGTGGAGCAAGGATTCCAAAGTGCCTTAGGTTGAACTTTTCTGAGATATTGGTTGTGGCTGCAGTCACCTGAAGAATTGATTGAGGCTGGAAGATACATTTGTATAATGGCTTAATCTTCTGACTGGCAAATTATGAAGGTTTTTGATGGGAAGTCTCAATTGGTCCTCATATCTTCAATCGGGTCACTTATAACATAATAGCTGACTTGCCCCAGAGTGAGTGATCCAAGAAAGTGCAAAGTAAAAGTCACAAAGTCTTTTACTGTTTAGCCTCAGGATGCCTGCACTATCATTTCTACTTTATTTTACTCATTACTTAGGTCAGCCCTATTTAGCATGTGAAAAAACCACATAAAATTGTAAATACCCAGAAAGAAAAGTCACTAAAGTTCATTTTGGAAGCCTGTTACCACAGCCCTGCCTCTGGCCACCAAAGATTTATGTTCTTTTCATATGAAAAAAATTCACTCATTCTCCTCTATGTCCCCAAAATTTTGATGCCATTTGATCATTAGCTGTGAGACTCTCCATATTTAAATCACATCTTTGTATATATGAGACTCCTCTCTTATAGTGCATTATTATGCATAGTTCCTCATGGTCCACAGACCTATCTACTAAAAAGCTCCTCTTTACTTGCTCCTCTCATACTAAATATACATAATGGTAGTAGTTGCATAAACTTGGTAATCACAATATATATCTGAGACACAGTTTTAGGGGTTTGGAGGGTCTTTTAAAGAAAGATTTCTTTACTTTTATTCATGTATATGAGTGTGTGTCTGTATTACATAAGAAAGCAGGCTGACCAAGTTTTAGGAAGAAAGGCTGTAAGAAGGACCCCCATGGCCTCTACTTCAGTGTCTGCCTCCAAGTTCCTGCTTTGAATTTCTTCCTGGACTTCGTTCATAATGAACTCTAAGATGAAATAAACCATTATTTTCTCAAGTCGCTTTTGATCATATTACAGCCATAGGAAGCAAACTAATATGCTATATAATATGGATCCTCTGTCCTCCAGTTTCCAGTGATAATTCCCATTTCCAAGACCTTTTCTGAAGTGTTGTAAAAGTCCATTAGAATCCTGCTAATAGTCTATTCCATGTTCATTAGGCTTTCATTACCATCTCCTCAAAATCCTTTTACATTATGTTCCTTGCCTGGCATCAAACCTCTATATCTTTGATTTTGACCATTGTTACAGCTTGGAGGTGAAGAATACTCAAATAAACCTCATCTGTTGAATGTTTGGATCTCAGAAGCTTGTGCTACTGAGAGTGGGGGGGTGAGAATCAAATTTGATGATGAGAAGATTATTTGGTAAAGGATTTCAGTGTTGTAGATGAACAATCATTAAATATATTTTTGAGAAAGAGGATTGCAAAAATAAAGGAGAAACAAAAGAAAGAAAGAAAGAAAGAAAGAAGAAAGAAAGAAAGAAAGAAAGAAAGAAAGAAAGAAAGGAAGAAAGGAAGGAAGAAGGGAAGGAAGAAAGAAAGAAGAAAAGAGAGAGCACTGGGGCTAGGGACACTAATATTGGTCAGCCAGTTAAGAGCTTAGTCTTTGGAGTCAGATTTTATGGTTCCAGTACTTTCATGATTTGGTACAAGTTTCCAAAATTTAAGGACAACAGTATTATCTACTACATTATTTACATTTTTGCTGTGATGATAGAATAAGCTAAAAAAAAGTCCCTTAGAGGAGATATAGAATTTATATTGCCTTATAGGTTTAGATAGAATATAATCTATTATGGTGTGTAAGGTACAACAGCAAGAACATGAGGCCTATTTATTAGTCAGGAAGCAGATTAATCACATTTTATTCACACACAGGAAGAAGAGGGAAAAAACAAGAAATGGGGCTAAATTATAAAAGCTCATATTACAGTGTCTATTGTTTCCAGCTCTGCCCTCTACAGATAACATAGCTTTCCCAAATGGCATTACCAACTGTGGATGAGAGTTCAAATACATGATGCTATAGGGGCTATTTCTCATTCAAACTGTAATGACTACCTTACAAAAGTATTTATTCATTTATTTTAGCAGGTGATGTGGGATTTGCCTCTGTATGCTGTGAATACCATTGGTGAATAAAGAAACTGCCTGGGCCTGTTGATATGGCAGAACTTAGGTAGGCAGGGAAAACTAAACTGAATGCTTGGAAAAAGGAGGCAGACTCAGGGAGAAGCCATGTAGCCCCACTGGACACAGACACCAGAACTTTACCCAGTAAGCCACAGCCATGTGGCGATACACAGTTTACTAGAAATAGGTTAAATCAAGATATAAGTGTTTGCCAATAAGAAGCTAGAAATAATATGGTTTCTGTGTGATTATTTCAGGTATGAGCTGCCGGGAAGCCATGAAATAAACAAGCGGCCTCTTTATAACAAACTGGCATGCCAATGTGGCCAATTAAAATCCATTTAAAACCTGAGAAAGCTTGAAAAGGAATTCCAGACACAAAAGAACAAAGTTAAGCATGGTTTGATAGAGGCAAATTCTTGGGTGGGCTCTGTTTGCTAAATCCAGCAGAGGCATGGCTCCTTTAAGAGAGGTTTTCCTGATTCAGTGGTAGCAGAAAAAAAAAGCTGCGCTATTTAAAACTGCAGCTTCCTGGGTTATGCTACGAGTGCGAACTCTAATGTGGTGTAGTTATGGAGCATTTAAATGGAATTTGTGAGCAACATGCTACAATCTGATTAATGGCACAATATAGACCCACTGTATACCTGGAACTGGGGCAATATGCACAGCTTACAGAGGCAGTGAATGAACTTCTACCATGTTGAACTAGGCAGAGGAAGCAGGCAAGGCAATATTTGTCCTAGCAATGCTGCAGCTTAAGTTTTTAAGAAGCACTTAGCATTTTAAGAAGCACTCCTGGATAGTACAGAATTACAGATACACAATAGGACAGATTCAGACAGATAGGCCTCTAAATGAATCACAGTGTTGTATAAATGTACATAGGCTTAGAAGAGAGAAGAAAATGAGTATGGAGAGTTATAAAAGAAAGTAAATGGTTTATAAAAAGACTTTAAAGAGACAGAGTAGAGATAGACATAGTTTAAAGGAATAAAATAAATATTAAAAAGTAATAGAGTAGAAACAGTCAAATAAAGATGAAATATGCAGAGAGAATCTGGATTATGTATATTATTGTGTTTGTGTTTTCTTTGAATTTTTTGACTGTGAAGAAGATAAGTACAGAGAGATATTTCATTGTATGGGCTGCTAAGCTAAACCAACATAGATGTTTTAAAGGTATCTTGGCTTCAGAATTTGGGTCTAAGGATATGTTACTTTGTAAAAGAGGTTCTTCTTTTGTTTCCACAGAATATTAGAACCTGTGAAATACTTCCAGACTAATGTGATTTGATTCACCAAGGCCCCCTGGAAAGTTGCTGTAAACTCCCCCAAAAAGAAAATATTTTGTCCAATAAACAACAGGAAGCAGTTTGGAGAAAACTATGCCCATATTCCCAAATACTGTTTATAAGTATTTGTTTACATTTAAAAGGGGATATGATATAGAGATTTGCATTGGTATGGATCTTGGTTTATTGGTACAAATTTAAGGTCAGTTTTGTTATATGTATATTTCTGGTCTTGATTAAGGTATTCTGTTTGTGCAGCTCATTTAAAAATGTAATGTATAATTAAGAAATATAGGTTAATAGATAGTCATCTATAACAATCAAGCTCGTAAACATGTTAGATTTTCTAGATGTACAGAGATGTATTGCAGATGGATACGCATTCTTCAAACCTTTCAAAGACCTTCAGAATATGTCATTTAAAATGTCTTAATAACTTAGGACTTTTCATGACAATGAGACACATCTGCTCCTGGCAGCATCAATCTACTTCAAGAGGATGATGGGCATAAAAAAAGGCTCCTTATGGAGTTTGCTAGCCATTTGGCAAGAAACTGCTCTTGCCTGGGCTGCTTGATGAACTGCACATGCAGGACCCATAGAAAAATGACTGCTGTACTTGCCTAAAGGTGAGATGGTCCTTCAGGGTTCCTGCTACATGAAAGAGTCTTCCAGACATTCCACAGGACGCAGAAGAAAGAAACTGATTAACTTTACATGGCAAAACAGATCTTCAGATTTCCTGCTTCATAAATCTGCCAGATACTATGGGCCTGTAAGCTGAAGATGGATGTCCCAATGGTACAGATAAACTTTGGGTGACTGTCCAGGCAGCAAGATGTCTCTGTCAATTCTAGAGTTTTGGAAGTTGCTTACAATGCACTTCCTGTTTACTTAGGTAATAATATATCCTAATGGAATCTTTGATCCAGTTGAAGAATAGATAGTAATTATGTAGCTTTCCTTAGTTATGATAAGAGATAAAGTAGATATAAATATTATAACTGTAATTCTTGTTTGATACATGTTTTGTTTTATGTAATTTTACTGTGTTAAAGTTAAGAACTTCCTTTTTATTTAAACAGAAAAGGAAAGGAGATATGGGATTCCCCTCTGTATGTTGTGAATACCATTGGTGAATAAAGAAACTGCCTTGGCCTGTTGACAGGGCAAGAACTTAGGTAAGCAGGGAAAACTAAATGAAATGCTTGGAGAAGGGGGACAAGAGTCAAAGAGAAGTCATGTAGTCCCACTGGAGACAGATGCTAGAACTTTAGCTGGAAAGCCATAGCCATGTGGCAATACACAGATTAATTGAAATGGGTTAAATTAATATGTAAGAGTTAGTCAATAAGAAGCTAGAAATAATTTGGTTGTTGTGTGATTATTTTGGGTCTGAGCTGCTGGGCAGCCAGGAAAAAAAAAAAACAAGTGGCCTCTTTACAACAGGCAGGACTTAGAATTTAATGTTGAGGGTGGTGGTGGTACATATGTTTAATCCCAGCACTTGGGAGGCAGAGGCAGGTATATCTCTGTGAGTTCAAGGCCATCTTGGTCTACAAAACAAGTTCCAGGACAGCCAAGGCTACACAGAGAAATTCTGTCTTGAAAAATCAAAATAATAACAATAACTGAACCTAGAACCTTCACATGCTAGGCAAGCACTTAAACAATTGACTGTTGTCCCCAGCCTAACCTTGTAAGAATGACATAAGGAATAAATAAACAACTCATATACAGAGTGTGAATTTCAAGCCAGTGAGATGTTTCAACTGGTTAATGCCTTTGCTCCTAAGCAAGCCAACTTGAGGCTGATCCCTGGAACCCAAGTTGGGTAAGGAAATTAAGGAAATCCTGCAAATTGTTCTCTGACAACCATATGCAATCAGTCAGTGGTTCTCAATCTGTGGGTTGTAACCCCTTTGAGCTGACTGATCCTTTCACAGGGGCCTGCTAAGACCATTTGCAAACACATTTACATTACAATTCCTAACAGTAACAACATTACAATTATGAAGTAGCAATGAAAATAAATTTTTGTTTGGTGGTAACCACAACATGAAAATCTCTATTAAAGGGTCACAGCATTAGGAAGGTTGAGAACCACTGTAATATGTAATCTTAGTTGTTCTTTTTTTTTAAAAAAATATTTATTTATTTATTTATTATGTATACAATATTCTGTCTGTGTATATGCCTGCACGCCAGAAGAGGGCAACAGACCCCATTAGAGATGGTTGTGAGCCACCATGTGGTTGCTGGGAATCGAACTCAGGACCTTTGGAAGAGCAGGCAATGCTCTTAACCTCTGAGCCATCTCTCCAGCCCCAAACTTAGTTGTTCTTAAAGAACTTTTAATCTCAAACATTTATTTAGTAAGAGATCTTACATTCTCTCATTAACAATAGAGCCTTAAAAGAAATTTCAGAGTTGAGAAAGGCTATATTGTGTTTCATGATTTTTAGTAGATACTAAGATGTGATTATTATTTTTTTAAAAAGATATAATTTTGCTGAATGGGGTAGCACACTGCTTTAGAACTTGTACTCAAGCAGCAGAATCAAGGTGAATCTCTAGAATTCAAGGCCAGCATGGCCCACGAAGCATGTTGTAAGACAGCTAAGGCTATGTAGTGAAACCCTGTTTAAAAATTTTTATTTATAATTATATGTATACATATAGGTCTAGGTGTAGATTTATACACATGAGTGAAGTGCCCAAAGAAGCCAGAAGAAGATATTACATCCCCCCTGAAGCTGGAGTAAAAGACAGTTGTGAGCTTCCAGACATGGTTGCATGGAATGGAACTTGGGTCATCTACAAGAGCAGCACATACTCTTAATTATTAAGCCATCTCTCAAGCCCTATGATTATTCTTAAAATCTAAACAGAATAAGGTAGTGGACAGAAGAGAGTGAAGTAGGAAAAAATGATTAAGTGAAACAGACGTGAGTAATTTTTGATACTCCTAAAAAGAATGTACATGAATGAAAAAGGTTACTTTCTTACCTTGAGGTGGGTAAGGTAGAGAACTGAATGACCAGGATAATTTGAAGAAGAGGAAAAGTTTGCATGGACTTAATAAAACACAAGGAACTACTGGGTGTAGTTCAGTGGTAGAGTTCTTTCCTACCATGCCTGATACCAGTGGTTCAATCTCCAGAACCACAAAGGAGAAAAATAAGTCAGGATGAAACACAAAGAATTAAGACTCCTGTTGAGGAGATAAGGATGTGGGATGCAAAAATGGTACAGAGAACCATTGTTGACTTTGTCTTTGCTTGAAAGACTTAGTCATTTCTGCTAAAGTTTATCTACTTATTGGGTATTTTCTGTTCTCCAGCACTATCAGATGACTGCTTTTTGTGTGTCTTGGCAAGTGAGAAAAGCACTTTTTCAAAAAGATAAAGCCCACGATCTGGTAGAGTTTGTTTGCTTGTTTGCTTTGTTTTTTAAAATGGACATTAACAGTTGTCAATGTGTGTGTGTGTGTGTGTGTGTGTGTGTGTCTTTTCCATCTTTCACTTCCAATTGTCACAAATGGATAGGTAAATCACTGGACAGTTGTACTGTACCAGAAAATAGGGTGATTGTATAGAAAATATTATCTACGTCTTAGGTTTGTAGAAGTCTACCTGTGTTTTGCTGTTGTTTAAAGAAATATATTTCCTCTAAATTGAGATTAGAGGATGGAGACCAGCCTGCTAACTATCTTACCAGAACATTGATGAACTTGCTTTCTAGAACTGTGGAAATGGAGGGTGCTAAAACAAAACAAAACAAAATTTTGACTTATCACTACCTTGTTTTTCCCACTGACATTACTTCACTCCAAGGATGACTAGCTCTGTTTATTGTTTTGAACAAATTGAGGGAGATAGAAAGTGAAGGAAAGAAATGTTGGGTCAGCCTTTACATTTTCGGCCTGATAAATACAATCATCAACTGCAAGTATTTTGAGAGTAGTTCTAAGGTCAGAGGGATGATTTTAAATGTCACTGGTGGCAGATTTATCACAAGAAAGAGAAGGCACCAGTGGAAAATTACAAGACAGCTGATTATCTAGAGCATTTCCTCATGTATTTCCTAAATTCTAAGACATAAAAACATTAATGAAATGTGAAATATACATTTTTTCATGTTGACTTAAGATAGGATAGTTAGAGTTGCATTTTTACATGCTACATACATGCTGTAGAAAGCAAATATGTATTACGTTTCCTGGTTCCAAGATACCCCTTTTTGAGATTGAATACATTGGAAAGTTGCTGGACCCCCAATAGTGATTGTTCCTATGGGAAATATCATTCATGTTATGATCATTAAAATAGTGCAGCAAGCAGTAGGATCAAATAGATTTTGTTTCTCTTACAAAATATATGTGTCCCTTGAATACACACCTTAAAGTTATTTACCCACTGGAGAGTCTTGATTGGAATCAGTTGAAGAATGATAACTTCCCCACAGGCAGGCAGGAGATTCAAATCCTTGGGAAGTACAGACCTATTAAAAATCCGAGTGCTTCCAGACTTTCAGAGAGTATTTCTGGACAGAGGGATGAAGAGGAAAGAGAAGGCTAGAAGTGAGTTTATATTTGAGAAAAATGTCTTTAAAAGAAGAAGCACTTCAAGATATCAGAGAAAGACTATTTGAAACTTTCAAGAAGTTACTGGTCCTTCTGAAATTCAATAAAGCAATGATAAAGCATGTAATACTAATAATCCATGATCATAAGAGAACTTTAAATGACTTAAGAAACATCCCTAAAGTCACTCAGTAAGGTAAAGCGACCCTGGGTGTGTAAGCCACAAGGCAGCTTAAGAAAATATAGCATTTGCCTGATAGGTGAGCCAATCCCAAACCATAAACCTGAAACATGTGTACATATGGAGAAGATCTTCACCAACCCCACATCAGACAAAGGTCTGATCTCCAAAATATATAAAGAACTCAAGAAACTAGACTTTAAAATGCTAATTAACCCAATTAAAAAATGGGGCATTGAACTGAACAGAGAATTCTCAACAGAAGTTCGAATGGACAAAAGACACTTAAGGTCATGCTCAACCTCCTTAGTGATTAGGAAAATGCAAATCAAACCAACTCTAAGATACCATCTTACACCTGTCAGAATGGCTAAAATCAAAAACACCAATGATAGCCTATGCTGGAGAGGATGTGGAGTAAGGGGAACACTCATCCATTGTTGGTAGGAATGCAAACTTGTGCAACCACTTTGGAAATCAGTGTGGAGGTTTCTCAGGAAACTGGGAGTCAACTTACCTCAGGACCCAGCAATTCCACTCTTTGGAATATACCCAAGAGATGCCCAATCATACTACAAAAGCATTTGTTCAATTATGTTCATAGCAGCATTATTTGTAATCGCCAGAACCTGGAAACAACCTAGGTGCCCCTCAATAGAAAAATGGATAAAGAAGGTGTGGCACATATACACTTTAGAGTCCTACTCAGCAGTAAAAAACAATGACATCTTAAATTTTGCATGTGAATGGATGGAAATAAAACACACTTTACTGAGTGAGGTAACCCAGACCCAAAAAGAGGAATAAGGTATGTAACTCACTCATAAGTGTATTCTAGCCATAAATAAAGGACATAGAGCCTATAATTCGTGATCCTAGAGAAGCTAAATAAGAAGGTGAACCCAAAGAAAAACACATTGTTATCTTCCTGGATATTGGAAATTGACAAAATTGCCGAGCAGGGGTCGGGAGCACGGGGATGGGGGTGAGGTGGGGGAGAGAAGGGAGAAGGAGAGGATGGAGGAGGGGTGGAGGTGGGAGCAGGGAAGTATATATCTTAATTACGGGAACCATTTTAGGGTTGGCAAGAGACTTGACTCTAGAGGGGTTCCCAGGTGTTCAAGGAGATGTCCCCAGCTTGTTCCTTGGGCAGCAGAGGAAAGGGTGCCTGGACTGGCCTTGTCCAATAGCCACACTGATGATTATCTTGCATATTACCATAGAACCTTCATCTGGTGATGGATGGAGATAGAGACAGAGACCCACATTAGAGCACTGGATTGAGCTCCCAAGGTCCTAATGAGGAGCAGAAGGAGGGAGAACATGAGCAAGGAAGTCAGGACTGCGAGGGGTACATTCACCCACTGAGACGGTGGGACAGATCTAATGGGAGATCACCAAGGCCAGTTGGAATGGGACTGATGGAGCATGTGATCAAACTGGACTCTTTGAATGTGGCTGACGGTGGAGGCTGACTGAGAAGCCAAGGACCATGGTGCTGGGCTTTGATTCTACTGCATGGATGGGTTCTGTGAGAGCCTTGTCAGTTTGGATGCTCACCTTCCTGGACCTGGGGGGAGTTGGGAGGACCTTGGACTTCCCATAGTATAAAGAACCCTGACTGCTCTTTGGCCTGGAGAGGGAGGGAGTGGGGGTGTGGGTGGAGGGGAGGGGAGGGAAGGAGATGGAAATTTTTATTAAAAAATATAAAAAATAAATATTAATAAAAAAGAATACTAAATGAATTCAATACGTTGTATTTATAGATTTATTTATTTATTTTTGTGTATGTATGAGTCTTTGGCCTACATGAATATTTGTGTATGTGCTTGGTGCCCACAAAGACAAGAGGGCATCAGGTCCCTTGGGACTGGAGTTACAGATGGTTGTGAGCCACCATGTGGGTGCTGAGAATCTAAGAATGGTCCTTTGCACATGCAAATGCTTTTAACCACTGAGCTGTCTCTTCAGCCACTGTATTTATAAATCATATATATTTAAGTATAAAGGGCTATGAAATCAAGGAGCTGGAAAATGTGGGGAGTTGGAAGGAGAAGAGTGAGGAGGAAAATTATGTCAATCCATTACTCATATAAAATTCCCACCACAAAATTCTCAAATTGTTAATAAACTATTATTAAACAAAATTTAAAAAGAAAATGTAACATTTAACTTTTCTTGGCTCTGTATTTAGTTTTGTTTAATTTAATTAGTTGAGGTTCACAAAGTGGATAGGGCTATAAATTGGTACAAACCTTCTAAAGGGCATTTGTTATTAAATTTTCAAGGACTTTAAAAACCTATGTAACCTCTGACTTCATACCACTACTTCAAAATTTCATTTTAAGAAATAATTCACTGTGCATAAGGTTTTATTCACAAGATTAGCTATCCCCATCTCCTGTCCCGCCTACCATTAGAGATGATAATGAACAGACAGAAAGGCATTCTCAAATAGTGAAAGTCATTTATGATGCAACCCAGAGACAAACACTCTGATAACACTTTTTCTGGTATTAGTTTTTTCTAAACTTTTACTTGAGACTATAACACATTATCACAAATTTATAGAATAACACAAAGATCTTAATTGAAATAGAATTATATCACTTTCCTCCTTCTGGCTTCTTCCAGCTACCTGCCCTTGTGCCCCTTCAACCACTCCCAGTGGATAGCCTCTTTTACTTGGAGAATTATACTTACACAAATGTTTTGATCTGTAGTCTTGTAGCACAGAAATATAATGGAGGGTTTATTGGTCTGGAGTCATGGCATTGGTAGTACTGCATTTATGTTAATTGTATAGGTCTAGGGTACAATTCATCTTCTCTTTTTAAGCTCCTCTAGGCAACTGCAATTTCTTAGCTAATGACATCCTTCTCCAAAGCCATACATGTTGCATTTATCCTCACCCTTCTTAGAAGAACACATCTCCTTCTGATGTCTGCAAACTAAGTTTCTACATAAAAATATTTTTAGATTTGTTTATTTCTATGCATGAGTGCTTTGCCTTCATGTATGTTTATGTGCCACTCATGTGCTCAGTTCCTGTCATGGTCAGAAGAGGGTGTCAGATACCCAGAATGTAGAATTCTGTATGGCTGTGAACTTCCAAGGTAGTGCTAGGAACCAAACCCAGGTCTTCTCTCTAAAGCAGGAACAAGTTCTATTAACTGCTGAGCCATCTCTCCAGTCCAAATTTCAACTTTTATGGCCAGTTAAAACTGTCTTTATAGATCAGTCAGACTATTCAAGGTAATCTCCTCATCTCAAGGTAATAACAAATTTTCTTTTTTGCCATGTAAATTAATATACTAACAGTCTTTAGGAGTGACGAAATGGACATCGTTGTGTTGTAATGAGGGTTGTTAGTTGATTCCTGGCTGCACGGCTAGCTTAGACCCAAAATAATCACATAAAAACTGTATTAATTAAATCACTGTTTGTCCCATTATCTCTAGCTTCTTATTGGCTAACTCTTACATCTTAATTTAACCCATCTCCATTAATCTGTATATCACCATGTG